>NC_065410.1:12337287-12640318 GCF_024362695.1 Pectinophora gossypiella
TTAGATAGCATTCACTTCATAGCTGGAAATGTATTCTTACTATTAATACAATTAAGTACAGGAATCAGATTATTCGCACTCCTGAACATAAGTGAATTTTTTAACACTTAGACTCTAAACTAAGCGAAGAATCCACCTTCTATTGCCACTTGTCGAATATAAAAACTATTACAGAATTCAGACACAATGTAACCTCTATCGCTATAGATAGAGAAGTCCCTAAAATAAAACATGTAGCACTTAATATGAAAGCCCTATTACGAATACGACGATACATTGGATACAAAACAAGTAACAAAGTCCCAACAATACATCACAGGAGTTCTCTTATTCCTGTCGTATTTTGGTAATTTACTCGAGGGTAGGTGAAAATAAACTGAATGCATGTGTGTCAAATAGATTTACGAGAGTACACATCAAATAAATTTACGACGCGTGTTTGTGTCACTTTGGGTATAGTACCTACATGCTGGTTGTAACTTATCGAGGTAAAAGGAAAAATAGGAAGTGAATGGGTAAAGAAAAGATTACGCTTTAACTTTTAAAACCCTAAATGCTACAGCAGCAAACATTCAGTGTCTATTGTAAAAAAACATCAACAAATAAATGTAAATTAGACTGAATATTTAAAATATGGAAGGACGAAATTAAGGCAATATAGGAGAAGAGTTACCCGCGTTAGAAAGCTCCTGAGAGAATTTTGGAAGTTATCCAAGTATACGAATGGATTCCTTAATTTTGCTCATTCAGAAACTGTAAAAATTTGCAACTCAAAAGTGCCTTTGAAATGCATGTTTATTTTCAGATAAAAACTTATCAATAAGTTAAACCTAAATATGTTTTCTATTATAATATTATATTTCTAAGAATAAAATAGAATATGCTTATTTAAAGGCAGCCCAGATATATAACACCTCGACTTAGCTTGTCTGAGAGAAACAAGTCATCTCCAGGTACTGACTGTGTGTATTAGCGACTTTCATTTGATATCATGAGCCGAATCAACCCCTCAGTATTCGTTACGATGTTCACTTACATCCCGTACAAGTACGTACAGATAGCCATACAAGTGCGTATGGGTGTTAAGTCTGAAAAGAGCGAAACGATGAGGGCTGAAGGAAGGAATGACGCAGGCAAGGTCGGTCCACCGGGGACAGAGACATCTGCTGTTGCGACTAACTACTGGATTGTATCTTATATAACAGCTGCAATAAACACGTCGTCAAGATCATAAGTTACATCCTTCGGATCGATATAACGATCTCCTACTTGTCTATATGACAATATGCCTATCTATCCGGATAGCATGTCAGTAATTGGTGCGCTGAGGGCAATCGCAACGGATATTGTTTTCGGCTCGACTCACCCGCTCTGCTGTTCTAACACTGCTATGAGAATTTGCCCGAAGCTGCAATTGGCTTTTGAAACCATTTGTCGGGAAAGCAATAATATTGAAGCGGTTTAGGACTGTTTTTTGTGCTCCCGCTTCTGGTTTCGAAGTTTGGACTTGTAATTTATTGTTTGATTTTAGAAACTCTTTGTATGCACTTCTTTGATTGTTACAATCTGATTGCTGTTATTTGAAGAGTACCTTTACAAGAAAAGGAAAAGGAACCTTAATATGCTTATGATCTCCGAAAATCGGGAACATATGCTTTCCTTTGAACTCTATCCGAATAGTTTTCCTAACAAAAATATAACATACAGGTACATAAAGATGGACAATGACAAATATTTTGCTCATAATTTGTGGTGTTGCTAACTTTTCGATATTTTTTTGCCATTTAGCCCTTTAAGACATTGCCAGGCATATGCTACGCACATAAAACACATGCCTCGCAATGTCTGTAGCCGCCTTAAACCGTGAGACGACTTGAAAAAGGAGATTTGAGATAAATAGATCGCAAGATAAAATTAAATCGTTCTATTATACGTTCAATCAGGTCGTGCGTTCAATAATGTATTGTGTGAAGACTTATTGCAAGGATTCCGAGTACCTATTTTTACCGCTAGAAAAACAATGATAGTAAATTATAATCTCTTTGCAATTACTCAATAAGGTTAAAAAAAGAGAAACAACATGAAAATTCAAATAAGGAATTATGTCTTTTACTACGGTCGCGCTCTTTATAGTAAGATGCTCTATTTCGCTTCTGTCATTTACTTTGAGAGTTCAAAACACAATTATAATGACGCTAAATACAATAAATATAGCCACTCGCGGAAGCGGAAATCGATGCACGTGGACTCACTGTCAACGCCATAATTCAAAATAAGCAAGAACTGTAAAAAGAAAGAAGACAGCTAGCTGCTATTCCCGGCCGTAATCACTGCCGTAAGTATATGCAAAAGTCCTATTTTTGACTTAACCCGGGATGACATTAACTAAAGAAGATAACTTGCGGGTCCACATGGTACTAATAAGGAATAATACTACCTATAGGATGGCAGCTCTTCGCTCCCCACCAGCGGCTGAGCTAGGTTTACCTCACCCCCTCTCGGACATAGTTTAGTCTTCAATCGTATGGCAATAGACGTCACGCACACATATGCGTGTTCGATAACGTCAATGTTTAGTGTCTGTGTAAAGTGTAAAACGAAGTGTGTTTTGTATGAAGTGTCCCGGGTGTGACTGAAGTCCTAACGTTCATCACGGATGTGATGTGGTAACAATTTACCAGATTATGTCGAAGAGGATATACTTAATCTCCTCGACAATAAAACATCAGCTCGGTAGCGTCGTCCTATTTTTGACAGAATCCGCTTACTTAGCCTGATGATATGACAGGTCTAGTTTTTAATAGAAGCGATAACATGCTCAGAATTAGAGGAAATTTAATGAATATTATTTTTTTACACTCCTCGTCAAACAGAAGAGTAAATTATAAAGTAAGCTATTTTAGACCAAAAATAATCTTCTAAATTCATAAGGTAACGAAACAAGTTTTTGAAGTTATAATTGAAGAGACACCTGCTAAAGATTTCTCCACGTCAATAACTGTTTCAATTAACCCCGACCTCTGAACTCTATCAAACTTAGTTGTGGACTTAACTGTATCAGTTAAATAAACTTCCTTAAGCGGTTCACGGGATTACCGTGCTTTTTGAATCAGAAAGTAATGTATCTTTCCCTTTATTTACATGACAATGTGTTCGAATATGAGGTAGATGTTGTTTTAGAGGACTTTCTAGTCGTCAAACCTAGACCTCTCAGTGCGTATCCTCTGACCTCTTCCTCTGACGGCCTCTGTGGTCCAGTGGTTGAGCGTTTTACTTAAGATCCGGAGGTCCCAGGTTCGAATCCCGGTGGGGACAAATCACAAATATCACTTTGTGATCCCTTGTTTGGTTAGATCATTACAAGCTGATCACCTGATTGTCCAAAAAGTAAGATGATCCGTGCTTCGGAAGGCAGGTTAAGCCGTTGGTCCCGGTTGCTACTTATTGATATAAGTACGTAGTCGTTACATGATTCATGTCAGGGGGCCTATGGCGGCTCAACAATAACCTTGACACCAGGGTTGATGGGGTTGGTAATCCACCTCATAACGCACACGACAGAAGAAGAAGTGAGAATCAATGCATGGTACAATATGGAAGGCTTACAGAGCAACGTAATCCAATCCAAGACGTCGACATCGCAGCAACAATGACGATGATAACGTCGCTCTGTTGTGACGATGTCGTCACCTTGCAGCCGACCGCAGCGACGACGTAATCAGAACTGAACAACGCCGTCTTCATGTTTGACCAAGTGTCAAAATAAGCCCTAAAAAGCCTTAAATCTCGGGCTAATTTCGTGAACAACTGAATGGATTTTTAAATCTTTTTTTCTGTTAAGATCAGCATTTCCCTAAAAAAATTACCCGTGAAGCCGGGTCGAGTCGCTAGTAATTCAAAATGAAACTCTGTTCGTTAGCGCATCGAAGGAGTATAATTGGACCGATCCTGAAAGTTTTTTTTAATGTGCGTAATAGTCCGAATGTTTTTACGTGAAGAAAATCTGGAAAAGATTCCTGGAAAATTTGGAGAATGTTACATGGAGTTTTTGTTTAAACTCGCGATGATAACTCATAATTCGAACGATCTTGTTTTGTTTCGTTTTGTAAACAGAATTACGTCTACCGAGTGGGCTATTTAGTAGGTAGGTTGGTACGATACTAACGACCCGATTACTTTAGCCACAGATGTGTGATAATACTACTGCTTTCAGGTGAGGAGGTGCTCGTCGTAATCAAACAATTCAGCAATTCTACTGAATGTTAGCTCTCTAACTCTTCATAGCACATTATCGCAACCGAACAAAATTCTCGCCACCGTCTTTTAAAAAAGCAGGAAAACGTTCCCGTCAGAAAAAGAAGAAATCAAAAATAAAAACAAAAGAAATAATATGCCAGTTCCAAATTAAAAATAATAAAGTCGTGACACAGATTCACGACTTTATTCGGTCTGTTATTAAGTTATATAATCAAATAATAATTAAATAATAAAATAAACATTACGAACCCTAACAGACGCGACCAATATTTTTTTAAGTAACAGGAAAATTTGTCATGAAATAAAAACTTTTATCAACCAGTTGATCCCACAAGTGTTCACGAGTTCAATAACTTAACAGCTGTACTACCGCAGTACCGCAGGTACCGCCGTTAATCCCCGGTAGAGTATCGGTGTGGAACATTTCTCGACAATTTGTATGCATATTTTACTTAAATTATTTTATAAACTAACTTTTTGTAAAATCGACCCGTGGTGGCTAGATACCTTAACAATCACACTAAGATCACGACGTGGCTAGACATGAGTGGAAAAAGCATGAAATCAAACTTTTCTAGCCGCAGTCAGTCTGGGTGCGTTTCTCCACTAACCCCACTGGTGGGTGAATAACCTTCGAAACTCATATATTTCTAAGAAGTTTCGATCACAAAGGTAAAACATGAAGTTTATAAGTTACTACTCTTGTACTATGACCGTTCAAGCACGACTTCACTGAATAAACTTCACATTCCACCAACTACGTCTCACACGTTCTCCGTTCAACCTATTCAGTCCGAAATATGCAAAACAAGAGACAATAGGAAAAACAGCTGAACACCATTCGGTGCTAAACATGGGCGAGGAAAATCTGTTGTGGAAAAGGAGGGAGGGTGCGGGGCCAGCCAGTCTGCCGGCAAACGCCGCGCGGCGCGCACGCCACGGCCCACGCTCCGCCACGCGGTCACACGCGACACACGCCGAGCGACTCACTACGGGATTGTGACCGTTTAGTACCGGAAACATATGTGCGCACGGACCGCTTTCTCAAAGGTAAACTAAACCAAACAAAAACTTTAAAATAAATTGGAAATAAATAAAACAAAAAACAAACTTTTCCGCGATAAATTCGAGTTTCCAAAAGAATAAAAGAAGCAATTAAACTTTGTATCACATTAATTATATTTTTGTGGTTTTAAAGTGACGTTAATGTTTACTGGGATTAGATGGTCGGTAATTAATTTCCATCACCCACACCGAAAAGACTTATGAAGGGCTTTATAAAAATTCCAATTAAATTAGACAAAGTGTAAAATATCCTCATTTTAGACGGGCGAAGGAGCACTTTTAAGAAAAAGGGAATATAAACTTTGGTCATGTTTTTCCTGGGAGGAAAAGGTCTAATTAGGTTTCATTAAACATGAAATATTGGACTATTCATTATCGTACCACCTGCGAAATATTCTCATAAATTCTAAACGTAATTTTAATTACTGAATTACCTGTGCGAGTGACCATCCGAAACCATTCGATTACTGTAATCCCGGGGATTAATTGACCCTTTATCCTGTAAAATAGTTTCACATTCATTATTTGAATATTCAATTTTCGGACGCATAATTATTTGCAAACACGGGAGTATTATTTTTTACCGGAAGCAAATATCCTGTTTTATAAAAGCAACAGGATTTAACCCTAATCCTGTGGATTTGCTACGTGCTGGGAGCAAAACAGAATACGTTCAGCTGCTTATGATGTAAAAGTCAACTGAGTGATTATGTCGTTTCTTTTCTACATAAATAAAATCATCATCATGATCTCCCTAGCTAGCGCTATTCCATTTCTCACAGGGTTTACCTGACCTGAATATTTGACAGGTCCTGCTAAAGCCTGCCCTATACAGGTTAGGTCACATACCACCGAAATGCTTTTCTCAGGAATATGAGATTCCGATATGAGATGTTTTTTTTCCGTTCTGAACACGTGATAATAATTGCTGGATTCAGGATTCAGGTTAGGTAAGCGGACCCCGTGAAAACGAGATATCACTAGGGAGATAATTAACCTGTTATGGCTAGTAGGCTGGGACCAACGGCCTAACGTACCTTTTAAAGTACGAAAAAAAATGTTTTTTTAAGAAAATTAGGTAATTCAAGCGAACAATATCCTAGCTCAAGGAGTCTCACAAAGTGAATTCGACATTGTGCCCATCGGGATTCGAACCTGGACAACCAGATCGTGAGCGCTACCTCTAACAAACCATGGAGGTTAGCAAAAAAATAACACAACTAATATGACAAACCAGCTTAAGTATACAAATTAATATAGCTACTGTCTGTCTACAAAAAAGCAAACGATTTAAATATGTGAAACTCGTTGTTACGTCTAAAATAAAAATTCTGACATACATGGGTAACATAAGATTGCATCGCGCCATTATCTACCCCAAAGGGGTAGGCAGGAGTGTATAGTGCACCCACACCTCGCTAAACATGAATTCAAAGTTATAAAGTCGAAATCAGTGATTAACAGCCAGAGATTCGAACCAGGGACATTACTATGTACCTATTACGGATTTTGTATAATTAACATCTACAAAAATAACATAAAAACTCTAATCTATTGAATATATTGTGGGTGAATAATATAATCATACGTTTGAGAAGTTATTGGGGCGTTATATGTAGTGTTACCTAACGTCGTGTTGAAAAATATAACATCTGCCAGCTCTTTTACGTTCGTTGTACTAGAAAACTACTATAAATATCAGACACTTTGGATACGCCAAAGGAGAAACGTATATTCCCATCTTTATGGCTTGAACTGAACGTTATATTCCTTAGAGAGTTCCAAGTTATATATTGGACAAGAATAAAAAACATATATCCCATTTGCCTTCTTTGAACATGTATCTATGAAAGTATTTGTTCATATTGTTTAGGTAAACATATTTGAAATTCGATCCCAAGTGTAACTTTAAATGTCGTCCTGAAAATAATGGAATAACGTCATAACATAAGCTCATGACTACATCCCTATTGGGGTAGACGTCCGTCGCAAGATGAAATGAATACCCACACCTCACCATTAAATATGCTGTTTCACCATATAAATAACGGCCTCCGCCGTGGTCCAGTGGTTGAGCGTTGTGCTCACGATCCGGAGGTCCCGGTTTCAAATCGGTCATCAAGATATATAATCATATCCCTTACCATATTAGGAGTATAGACAAACCTACAGTCTTTCACAGTAATTTAAAAAAGTTCCTTGTAGGCAAATGTTATTATAGCATTCAAGATTTTTTTGCAGATAAACTAAATACCTACTTAAATGCTTTGATGTCTCTTTTTTCTTAAGTTGTTTTTTTTTTCTTTTTCTAATCTTGTTATTAAGTTCTACACGTGTGGTGCGGTACACACACTAAACAACTGTATGATATAATTTTGTACCTAACTAATTACTTAATAATAATATTTAGTTAGTTGTTATAATATTATTATAATAAGGCACCTAGTGTCGCCTCTTTTATATTGCCGTGCCCTTGCAGGGCGTCACATGTACCTTTTTACTATGTTCCACCTTAATTTATGTTTGTGACATGCAATAAATGAATATGAATGAATGAATGAATCACAAAAGTCACTTTGTGATCCCTAGTTTGGTTAGGACATTACAGGCTGATCACCTGATTTTCCAAAAAGTATGACGATCCGTGCTTCGGAAGGCACGTTAAGCCGTTGGTCCCGGTTATTACTTACTGACGTAAGTACGTAGTCGTTACGAAAGTCATGTCAGGGGCCTATGGCGGTTCGTAATAACTCTGACACCAGGGTTGATGGGGTTGGCAATCCACCTCACAATCCACACGATAGAAGAAGAACCATATAAATCTTCAATGAATATTAGAATCATTTTGCGTCGCGTATTCAAGTAATAAACATTGCTCGGTGACATATACACAGCACATCGCACTCGTACATTCATTCATTCATTCACGAATGAACGGCATGCTTCACAAAATTCTCATTTCGTTTCTGAGCATTTGACTTTGGTCTGAAATAGTTTCAAATAGTTTCTGTAATTTCACTTAAGTATTAACTAGTACTTATATTATGTTTAGGAGCCGCCGTCGCCGGATACGGTTTAAACGACATGATGATGATGATATAATGTTTAGAATATGGCGGATATTTTACGGTTTCTTCTTTCAATGGGGGTTCAATTCAATTCAATTCTTGATGAATGGATTTTGTGTGATCACAATTCTGCCAGTGTCACGTTTAAAGTTTGAAATTATACACAATAGGGCAGCATCTTTGGGGGGGTTCAAAAGGCCACTTCGAAGCAATTCATCTAAAAAGCATTATTGCAATTTGACATTTCCGCATATAACAGTAAGTGCGCAATGCAAACAAATGTCAAATAGCAATATTGCTTTTTTTAGATGAATTGCTTCGCGGTGGCCATTTTAACCCCCCTGTACTACTTAGGTCATTGTTAAGGCCATATCTCACTAAGACATACAACACAATAAAGGGTCCTTACAAACAATGTATAAACAAACAGTGTACCTATTGTTGGTCACACCACACCACAGCCTTATGGTCTAGTGGTTAGACCGCTCGAGCGCTGGTTTCACGATCTGGAGGTCTGGGTTCGATTCCCGATGGGAATATTGTCAAAATCACTTCGTGAGACTGCCCTTTGTTTAGTAAGGACATTGTAGGCCTGAATCACCTGATTGTCCGAAAAAGTAAGATGATCCGTGCTTCGGAGGGTACGTTAAGCCGTGGTTTTAGCCATAAATAAACACCTCCGCTAACCCGCAGTAGACAGCGTCTTGGAGCATGTTCCATACCCCTCCGGTTGATTGAGGGGAGGCCTGTACCCAGAAGTGCGACATATATAAGCTATAATTAGCGTTTATATAACTGCAAACATTTTATTGCGCCATTACGGTGTCCGAGTGAGAGAGGGGCCATAAAAACCGCCTCAGTAGTTGAGCCATACGGGCGACAGGTTGGTAACCCGTCATCTATCGTCGTGGATTTAACTTCCAATTTCGAAAAAAAAACAGTATTTACAAAAATAATAAACATATAAGTATCAAGAGGGTGGCTGCAGCGGAATCTCTTGACCCTGAACACTAAAAAAACCAAATATATATGTTTTCACATGACAGCAGCTACTAAACCCCCTCCAAATAAAAATGTTAAGATTCACAAATGCTCCTCAGATGAGTCGGTTTTGCAGGATTGTAATTGTGAAATCATAGAACACGTAGCTGTTATGAAATACCTGGGTGTAACACTCGATGTAAATTTAAATTTTAAAGCACAAATAAGTGTTTTAGCTGGTCGAGTTCGCAAAACTATTGGCATCATGAAAAAGCTTCGCGACATCTGCAACTTTAAAATCTTAAAAACTGTCTATACCGCAATCTGCGAATCTATTCTCTATTACTGCATAGGAGTTTGGGGTTCCGCTGCCAAATCTTATTTTATAGTTCTAGAGAGAGCGCAACGCAGTGTACTTAAAGTAATGCTAAAAAAACCGAGACGGTTTCCGACTAACCTTCTTTACTCTGAAGCTCATGCGCTGCGTGTCAGACATCTCTTTGTCAAAAAGGTGTGTCTCAATGTACATAGAACAACTCTGAAGCACGAAAACTACCCGCGTCTGCTGTCTAAACGCGTTTTCTCATTACCTGCACCTATACTAAAAACCGTTTTCGCGAAACGATTTCCCGCCTTTGCTCATATCGCTACTTACAATAGATTTGTGAACCTGTGCAATATGAAATCAGCTACAGTCCAACAAGCCGGTGTTTTAATTACAAAATATCTTTCTGACCTAAATTATGAACAAACGGAGGCCCTACTACCCTTTTGATGATACACCACACATCATTACACCACGGAATTCTTATTTTCACAATGCTTTACCTCATCGTAATAGTTGCAGTTTTGACTAATTTAAGTTAATTTGGCTAATATAAGTTATAGTTAATTTTAGTGATAATTTTGGGAAACTTTGTAAACCTAAATTTTAATATACCTACATTTCATTTTTACCTTATTCGTACAAACTCAGCAAACTAATTGTAATTTGGTTCCCCAAGATACAGGCTGTGCCTAGTTTGGGGACCTCTGCTCATTTTTTAAGAGATGGATTTATTTGGGTCTAAGTTTGAATATATCTCTGTATTTATAATTAAATGAATGTACCTAATTAAGTCCTATATCGGATACAATAAACAATATTTTCATTTTCATTTTCATTTTCAAGAGTTCTTTCAATTAGTTACCTTCGCCTGCGCTGTCTCTGTGATCCTCCCTGAATGGAAATTCGCGTTCCTTTTCCGCGAATATCCGTTAACCCTCTTCCGACCACATTGTAAAATGCTTCACCCCTCACGTAGGAAGACAAAAACTTTCATTTATCTTGTAAACAAATGGTTTACAATCAATAAGACAACATCGTCCATTCAAAACAAAATAAACTTTCCATTGTAGGAGATAAATGAATTCTCTGAAACGAATATAATATATAAAATTGAATTCTTTGATAAACAATATAGATTATCTACAAGTAATAGAATTAAAAAAAACGTAATTTCCCAAAGGGAATAAATAATACATTTTGATGTAAGTAAACGATTTTCACAATTGGTTCGGGAAAAGCAAGTGCTATAGACTATAAATAGATATGCAAAACATGAGAAACAGAGTGAAATTATTCAGTCATGAAAAAAAAATAAGTTAGTGTGAGATTTATAATATTATTTTCTTTATATAAGCATTAGAATTATTTACATAATATATGAATGGAAGTTGGCAACAGTTTTGCGAAAGATATTACCAAAAATTTTTTGCTTAAAATATAAAAATGTAAATAATGATTCTACAAAATCCAATAAAGAATTCGGAAAAGCAGATCTACACGAGTAACAAACACGATTTTTATTATAATACAGATTATGTCCTCCCAACATAAATAAATAATTAATATTTTGTCACCATACATCTTAAAATAATTAAGTAAATACCTACCAGCATTTTTAATGGTCTCGAAAGTTCATTGTATGTTTTATAAGAGATTTTTTTTTAATTCTGTTAATTAAATAAATTGCTGTAATTGTAAAGAAACGTTTTCCGTTTTTAACAAAGTCAAGTACTCTTTTCTAGTAGAGTATTGGCGTTTTTTCCGGCTCTAATTCCAAATGCTTCTTTTTCCTATTGGCATTTAATTAATTAAAAAATCATTTTCATTTCATTTTGCTCCATATTTAAAAATTATTTAAATCCCTATTTTGTTATTACTTGTTCATAAACGGTTCGAAGCAATTTTGGTGGGCGTGCTATATAAAGTCTTTTTTAAATTACTTACCAATTCCATACTATCAACACAGTACCAAACTATTATTTTATTAATATAACATAAGCTTATGCCAATAACCCAATAGGGTACACCGATCCATCGATTGCAAGATGTACTAAGTACCCACACCTCACCGAGCTTTCTGTTAGACCAACGTGATAGGTGGTGAGCCGTATCGCCATCTACATGGTGGACTGTATTCGTGCTTCTTTTATTTTTATATTTTTTTTAATTTACTCAGAATCCACCTAACGTATATATCACACCTGAAAGACATAATTTCCAAATGAGCGACCTGTAGTGTATGACGAACGCCTTACCCTCATATCATGAATTTGAGATATGACTTAATTGAACACATTGACTATACCTACCTATAGTTATGTGGTCTACTCGGAAATCTCTGACATTATAATCGTTTAGGCGCAGAATGTCCAATTCGCAAAATGTCCAGTTCGCAAAACGTCCAATTCGCAGAATGTCCAGTTCGCAAATGGTCCAATTCGCAAAATGTCCAGTTCGCAAATTGTCCAATTCGCAGAATGTCCAATATTCATCGTAACGTGATTAATTTACTAATTAAAAAAGTTGGGTTCTAATGCTAAGTCAAGTTATAAGTATATACATAAGTGGTCCACTGATTGTAATTTTAAACCTACAGGACTCTCTCCTTTAAATCAACAGGACTTTAAAAGAGTCAAACTTTTTAGGGAACTGTTATACAAACGTGACGTCAAATACAAAGAAACCACGAGACAATTGGAAAATAATTAGGCAGTTTGTTTTTGGAAAAATTGAATTGTATTGACATTTAGATATATATAACAGTTCCCTAAAAAGTTTGACTCTTTTAAAGTCTTGTTGATTTAAAGGAGAGAGTCCTGTAGGTTTAAAATTACAATCAGTGGACCACTTATATGTATATACTTATAACTTGACTTAGCATTAGAACCCAACTTTTTTAATTAGTAAATTAATCACGTTACGATGAATATTGGACATTCTGCGAATTGGACAATTTGCGAACTGGACATTTTGCGAATTGGACCATTTGCGAACTGGACATTCTGCGAATTGGACGTTTTGCGAACTGGACATTTTGCGAATTGGACATTCTGCGCCTAAACGATTATAATTAGACGATATTCAATTATACTAGAACAGTTGCATAGTTATAGACCAGTCAAGAATACGTTCGACTTTGTGCCAGAGAAATTATAAAAAAGCTTCCTCTTATAATAAATACTTTCTTTAAAAGGTATATCGTATTTAAAAAACGTAAAAAATACATAGGTACTTCTTCTCTCGTGTAGGTTGTGAGGTGGATTACCAACCTCATCAACCCTGTGGTCAGGGTTACTATTGAGCCGCCGAAGGCCCCTGACATGACTCATGAAACGACTACTAACTTGCATCAGTAAGTTGTAACCGGGAACAACGGCTTAACGTGCCTTCCGAAGCACGGATCATCTTACTTTTGGACAATCAAGTGATCAGCCTGTAATGTTCTAACCAAAGTAGGGATCACAAAGTAATTTTGTGATGTTTCCCCACCGGGATTCGAACCTGAGACCTCCGGATCGTGAGCCTAACGCTGGACCACTGGACCACCGAGGCCGTTAAGTACTTATTAAGTAATGGAATATTAGACTTGGCGATGCCTCTTTCTTACTACACATTAATTAGTCTCGAAAATAGATTTAGCGTGAAAATTATTATAGGGCTAGATTATTATGATGGATCTGACAAGCTTAATATGAAGAAAACACTTTATAAGATGATTTTTAAAGAATGATGGTCTATGCCCTCTCTGATGTGATAGACTGAATATGCTGTGAGGTGATAACTTGGATTCACATGATTCCACATCATCATCATCAGCCGTACGACGCCCACTGCTGGTCATAGGCCTCCCCCAAGGATCTCCACGACGATCGGTCCTGCGCCTGATTCCACGTGGTTCCATATTATTATAGTTCGTTAAATCCATCTTAGCTCGTAATGAATGATCTGGCATTGTCTTCATAACCTACACGAGACTTCTCTCATAGAAGAAGAAGAGCTTCGTATCATGGCTGCAAGTGATTCTCTGATTACTTTGGAACTCTGTTCACCCCATTAGGGTTGCTAAAGCGAAATTAACGAACTAACAGAGAGTGAATATGTAAAAAGACTGAAAAAAAAATGAAAAATGTTTTTACTACCAGAAAACACCACCATTTGCCATGTCCTTAGTTAAGAGTGTTTTTGTAATTATTTCTTTTTTATTTTGGTGCAATAAAGTGTATTTGTCATCATCATCATCAGCCGTACGACGCCCACTGCTGGGCATAGGCCTCCCCCAAAGTGTATAATAAAGTTTATTTGTATTGTATTGTATTGTATTGTAACAATACAATAAGGCACGTGAAGTAGGATGGGTACTTATATGAAAAATATATCCAAATGAACAGAGGTTCCCAAACTAGGCGGAGACTGTTTCTTGGGAAACCGTAAAACACATGTGACATTGGCGCATAGTTTTCCAAAAGAAACTTAAAATTTAACTTACATCTAAATATTAGAGTGAAGGGTGTGTGTGTTAAGTAGGAATATGAATGCGTGAGTAGGTATGCGAGTTTAATAGTAGAAAACATAACGATAATGCATCAGTAACAAAATAAGTGCATATGTATTTATGTATGACTAACTAATAACTTTCATAATTACCTACACTTTATACTTTCTAAGTCATTCATGATGTACCTTCTAAGTATAGAACCCTAAACAGTCTTCCTACAAACTTTGAAAACGAGGTCAGAACCCCTATGCGGCAAATCCGATCATTAAGGATTCTTTGAATAAATTTTGAATAGAGTGCCTTAACAAAACCTTTTGAATTTTACTTTCCGCTTTGGACATCGGGCCGGAATCGGTCTTAGCATTCGATTGTGAACTAAAATTGGAGCGATCGGAAAAAGGCTATATCCAGAGACGGACCCAGGGAAGTAAACAGGTTAGTTAGTTAAAAACATGTTTCTTTTTTTTATAGCGTTATACGTATAACACGGCCAGGAAGGATGACATAGGGTGAAGGCGGACAAAAATATCGGGTGAAGAACCCTTCATCATCAGCCCATTAACGTCCCCACTGCTGGGGCACGGGCCTTCCCTATGGATGGATAGGGAGATCGGGCCTTTTAACCATCACGCGGGCCCAGTGCGGATTGATGGTTATTAACGACTGCTAATGCAGCCGACACCAACGGCTTAACGTGCCTTCCGAAGCACGGAGGAGCTCGAGATGAAAACTTTTTTTTGTGGTCACCCATCCTATGACCGGCCTTTGCGAAAATTGCTTAACTTCAACAATCGCAGACCGAGCGCGTTTACCGCTGCGCTACCGAGCTCCTCACAATCAACCCTTAACGTTCTTTATTTGTCCGGCCAAGTTGTTAATGGCAACTTTATAATATAACAAAAGTATTAAAAAAACCTTTTAGCCGTTTAGGCTGTGCGTTGATATGTCAGTCAGTCAGTTTCTCCTTTTATATATTTAGATTTAGATAAACGTGTCACAACAATGTTGACACGTCAAATAGATTGAATTACACGTAGAAACTTTATTAGGTAGCTGTAAAACGAGATAATTTTAGTTCAAATTCATACATTCGCGTTAAAGTTGTATAAATAACGATACGTTCGCGTTAGTTAGTGTTAGTTTAGTATTACTATAGTATAATGTTATACATCCGTGAAGTAAATAATTGAAGTAAGTAAATTAATTTGTTTTATGTATATGTGAAATTGAGTATGTGGAGCTGTAGAAAGAGCACTAGAAAAATATAAGTTTAAATGTAAAACCAGTTCTATACGCTTCTAGTGACACCTCCTTTGTAAAATTATGACTAGTGGTTTAGAAGTAACACATTCATACATAGTGGTCAAACACATAACCCTCCATTTTGTTTCGCCGCAGTCGGGTAAAAACTAAGTCGAAAGTGGGTCATATAGACCCCCCACTTCGTTCCCAGCAGCAACTGTAAATCTGTATCGACCAGCGATATCGCAGGCAGGCACCTGGCTACCTGTGAATACTCGCGACGGTTTACAATGCCTGGTATAAAAGACTACCGTAGAATGAAGATTATACGAGCTTTGATGTTATCTTCTTCAAGTTTATTGACCCCTATTGACACAGATTTGTCGTTGTAACTTTTTTCGTGCTGAAAATGTACGTACGTCGACAGACGCGTGTAACGAAAGTTGTATATCGTCTCCTTAGATAATCTTGTAAGCACCGTGATAACTAAACGAAAACACAAAACCTCGTAAGTACCTAGTCGTTATATGAGTTATGTCGGGGGCAGGGGGGTGCCTTTGGCAGCTCAATAGTAACCCTGACACCAGGGTTGATGAGGTTGGTAATTCACCTCACAACCCACACACGATAGAAGAAGAAGAACTAAACCTCGCAATAGACACGCTAGTTTCAATCCAGGTAAAAAATCATACGAAAAAATTCTAGTGAAACTTTGAAGAAAATTACATCAAGAATGTGACCTAGACAAATAAACCTACCAGTTATTTTGCTAATAAGCGATTTCTTTCACACCAGCGTAATACAGGGTGTTAGTGACATCGTAACGAAAACTTTGAGGGATGATTCAGACCACGATTCTCAGTTGATATCAAGTGGAATTTTCCGTCGCAAAAGTATGGAACTGTAAACAATTAAAAAAAAAAACACTAAAATTTTCATGAAGTATCCGATAGGAAATTCCACTTGATATCAACTGAGAATCATGGTCTAAATCATCCCCTTCAGAATTCGTTACGGTGTTTCTAACACCCATACCTACTTGTATGGCTACCTGTCTGTACTCGGTAAGTGAAATCGTAGCGAATACTAAGAAAGGCCGATCATAGGATGGGTGACCACAAAAAAAAAGTTTTCATCTCGAGCTCCTCCTTGCTTCGGAAGGCACGTTAAGCCGTTGGTCTCGGCTGCATTAGCAGTCGTTAATAACCATCAATCCGCACTGGACCCGCGTTATGGTTAAAAGGCCCGATCTCCCTATCCATCCATAGGAAAGGTCCGTAAAAAAATCATGAATTTTGCGACGGAAAATTCCACGTGATATTAACTCAGAATCATGGTCTGAATCATCCCCCTTAGTATTCGTTACGATGTCACTAACAACCTGTATATTTGCAAGTGGACACACATTATAAAATTTCTTTAGGGTTTCTTTTTTAATAATAACAGCGGCATATTAAATTTGGTTGTTCAAAGAGCATTGAATTACATTACGGTTTCGTGGTTTTCGCGGTTCGCATTTAGCTGTAACAAAGCTGAATGTGTTTGTACGGATAATGAGATAATTATTGGGTGTGAAAGGTCTACAACAGGGCACAGATGAGTGTATGGGAACAATGAATTGTTATAAATTTGGATATTAACTCGTTCGTGCTTCTATATTTAAAACTATGTTTACCTATTTCAGTCGTATTTACTTATGATAAGATATATTATGATAAATAAGTCACGTTGAAGACTGATGCTGATGCATTTTCGTGACCTAACCTGTACGAGGCTGTTTTTCCTTCGCGGGTTGGAAGGTCAGACAAGCCGTCGCTTCTGTAAAAAACCTGGACTGTCAAAATCTTTAGGTTAGGTAAGCGGACCCTGTGAAAAACGGAATAAGCTAGGGACATGATGAAGTAAGGAATCACATGTAGCCAACAAAAACATAATAATATTGGTACTACGTATTGGTAGGTACATATATCACACGGTAAGATACCTACTCCACTACAAGACACAAAATTATGCCGATCACAGACGGCGAAGTTACCATAAAATGCGAATAGCTAGGCGCGCAAAGTGCGTCATCTTAATATTAGAACGGTGTCACACGATATGTTACAGCTTCGAATGTGCTGCGGAAGCTTCTCTGCCCCGTCGTTTGCGTTTATCGCGTTTACGATGCATTGCAATAACGTAGCATTCAATACGATAGACAATTCGTTCGGAAGACGAAGCGAAGTCCGCGTGGCATCTCCACAAAAATGTTTATAAGTAAGTAAGTAATATTTTTCCAGTTGTGTCGGTACTAGGCGTCCAACAGGTGAGACTCAAATTTAAGACGATTTCTACTCACTACGCGTTTGAGATGACTAGCGCTATCCCGCACCTAAATATAATAATATCAATAATTCCTGCCTCTGGTCACCTGGAAGAAATTGCTGTAGAGCAATAAGGCCGCTAATTGTGCTGTAATCTTTTTTGTGTATGTTTTAATATGTTTCGTGTATGTGTGTGTAATAAATAATATTTGACTTTGACTTCTTCTATCGTGCGCGTTGTGAGGTAAATTACCAACCTCATCAACCCTGGTGTCAGGGTTATTATTGAACCGCGAAAGGACCTTGACATGACTACTTACTTACATCACGTAAGTAGTAACCGGGACCAACGGCTTAACGTACCTTCCGAAGCACGGATTATCTTACTTTTTGGACAATCAGGTGATCAGCTTGTAATGTCCTAACCAAACTTTGACTTGACAGCCTCCGTAGTCTTGACTGCGTAGTTCATTAGTTTTAATTGTCTCAGATAATCCGCACAGATTACGTATAATACATCTAATCCTCAATGGTTCTCTATAGGGCTCGAGTCGTGAACAGCAAGTTCATTCATCTATACACATCTACAAGAAACAATGTCATTAATAGAATGAGCAGAGCCAAGTCACTTTTGATACGACGTCCTAAGATAGACATATGATAAACCGGATTGAATTCTACTTCTCTCGTGTGAGTTGTGAGATCACTAACTAACCCCATCAACCCTGGTGTCAGGGTTACTATTTACTGTACAGTGACAGCAACAAGTCTATTGATAAATACGGTAATCAATTTAGAAATACAGTAAGTACGGTAAGTGCCATCCCGAAGACCTCAGACCTGGGTGGTTAAAAAGGCCACATCGAAACAATTCGTCTAACATTGTTTTAAGTTTTCGCGGTTATTATCATAGTTAAAGCACATAGTAACGGGTTAGTCATCCCGTGATCATGGCACTTGCAACAGTGTCGAAATATCGGGAGTCTCATATCTCCATTTAAACGCGGTAAGAACCCGTTACTATGTGCTTTAACCTCTCATATGCCGAGATACCAGACACAATAGATTTTACATTGTGTCTGGTCGAGATCCGCGTTCCGGCATTCGAAAGATTAATTCGTCTAACAAAGCAATATTGCAATTTGACATTTGCGTATATAAAAGTAAGTTAGCAATGCAAACAAATGTCAAATAACATTATTGCTTTTTAGATGAATTGCTTTGATGTGGCCTTTTTAACCCCCCTGGTGTGTGCGTGAAAAACGCAAAAGGGGTGGCTTAAATAGATATGGCGACGCTCGATTGACCGAGAGTTAAAAACTTTTGGCATGTCATAGAAGCAAGCAACAGAGGCTACAAACCGAGAAGAGTGGAAATCTATTATTCGAGCCCTACCTCCCAACAGGGGGACAATAGGATTGGAAGACGAAGAATAAGAAGTGCCCAAACCTAAACCTGGCAATGACATTATATTCTTTTAAATAAACGGAAAAATCTTGGGCCATTCTCGCCGCTGTATGACTCCCCTGGGCAACGTTACTGGGTCATTCCCGCCACGAACATCCATTGTTATTTTGTCTGTCTGGACTGGGTGTTAAAGAAATGTTTTCACAACAAATAGAGTCTGGAAGATTGTATTTTTAATGTTTTTATTCGTTGTGATTGTAAAGAAAAGTCTTGATAAACTATTTTAAACGGGTTGGTAATTAATGTTAAAATTAAATAAGGTAGACACAAAAAGTGGCTAAGAACAAATCAGTCTCAAAAAGAATCCCGACAGGGGATATATCACAAAAAAGCACTTTATGATCCCTAGTTTGATTAGGACTGATTGTCCGAAAGTAAGATGATACTTGCTTCGGAAGACACGTTAAGCCGTTGGTCCCGATTACTACTTACTGATGTAAGTACGTAGTCGTTACATGAGTCATGACAGGGGCCTTTGGTGGCTCAATAATAACCCTGACACAGGTTGGTAATCCACCTTACAATCCACACGATAGAAGTTATCAAAGGAAATAAACAATAAAATATAAGCTCTCAAACATTTTGGTTCATGTTGTTTTGTTCGCGTCTCCGTAAGTTTATCCCTAGAAACTAATTATAGAAGAATGGAAATTATATTCCTACTTTTTATGAAAATAATCATGAAAATTAAGACTATAATTTGTAAATGTAAATGAGTAGAGACCACAAGAAAATGCTTTCATCTGTTTCAAGACGCAAACTTTGGAAAGTTGGGAATAATTTCTGAAGAGATGTGTCATTTTGACGTGTATTAAACATAAATAAAGATTAATGTTACATAGCCTGGAAACGGGAAGAAAAACTTGAAATGTTCGAACCTGCTTGTCATGCTCGCCGTTTCGTAGAAGTCCTTAATGTACTCATATGTGGTGATGATTGATTTAAACTTACTAAAAACGGCCTCTATGGGACCATAGTCGTAGAGCGTTGGTCTCACGATCCGGAGGCGCCCGGTTCGAATTCCGGTGAGGACATATGACAAAAATCACTTTGTGATCTCTAGTTTGATTAGGACATTACAGGCTGATCACCTGTTTGTACGAAATTAAGACGATCCGTGCTTCGGAAGGCACGTTAAGCCGGTGGTTCCGGTTAGTACTTGCTGATGTAAGTATGTAGCCGTTACATGAGCCATGTCAGGGGCCTTTAACGGTTCAGTAATAACCCTGACACTAGGATTGATGAGGTTGGTATTCCACCTCACAACCCACACGATAAGAAGAAGACTGTCACTATAGGCAGTATATAATATATATTTCAGAACAGTAACAAAAATGTACCAGAGTAACATTATTTACCTATGGCACACTCCGGACACTTCATATAAACAACCTCGTTTGATACAGACACTACACATTAACAAAAGGTGTCTGACTTCGAAAAAGAAAGAAGGTCAGATCTTGATAGAAAACGTGATGATCTGAAAGCCCGACCACCTGCGGCAATCACCTATAATTACGTAGGGGGTGTGCTGACGTGTCCAAAATGTGGGCGCACGTTTTCACATAAAATTGGCTATACGAGCCATCACAGAGCACACCAGAGAGCAGACTTACCAAGCTCTTGAATGGCAACCGTCAATGAATCCACCAGCTACTGTCGCTGTAGTCGAAATCGACTGTGAAGCATCATCATCGTACACGCGCTACCTACTGTGTATGTGACGTCTGAGGGCTGCCAATTACAATAGGTACCTAATTTAACCGTCAATACCTACTTAGATAGAGTACTATCTATTATCTATTAAAAGCTTCTTTCGTAAGTTACTACTTAAGAAAGAAGCTTTTATAATCAGTTAATATTTATTGATTTATTTACCATACAAATCACAAACAAAAAATGGTGTAAGTACAATACAATAAAGGGTTACAATATAAATTAATAGGTTTAACGCTTGACTTAAAAATTCACTGCATTCACATTATTTTTCAATAAACACTTAGCCTACGTTCAATTTTATTGCAAAGTATTAGCATGTATTGATAAATAACCATAAAATAATATTTAAAGGCGCCACGCAGGCGCGCCGATGCGGGCAAAAAAGAATTACTAAACACACTACGTATAAATTACTAAACACAATCAATAAATATACTAAACGAATCAGACAAAAGAATGTCGGCGTCCAATTTTAAAATTCGAACATATCAACTAAATTGATAAAAATACGGTTTGCGCGCAGCCTTCCTGATTCAAGACTAAACTATGTCCGAGAGGGGGTGAAGTAAACCTAGCTCAGCCGCTGGCGGGGAGCGGAGAGTTGCCGTTCTATACGTTATATTATTCCTTATTTTATGCCTTTGGTTTGTAACTCTGCGCACTTCAATAGCAATAACATTATTTGTTTCAACCTTGAATTTTAACAATATAGCATAAGTTCATGTTTATAATCATAGTTGGGCTTTTCAGAGGCACTACCATCGCAAGAACTAAGCACCCACGTTTCTTCTAAGCTTTCTGTGATGGGAGTCTAAACGAGGATTGTTTACTTTTTAAAGTTTAAACTAACAGGAAAGTATAACAACAAGAAACAGTCACACTATGAAATTATCAAAGTAAGCACATCATCAAAGCATGTTAAATCGACACTTGGTATTGAAGTCGTCAGGATACGATATACCAAGAAACAGGCTTATCAGCTTATCATTTATTCAAAAAAAATAAACCTAAAGCAACCTATAAACAACCATTGAACTGTATTATTTATTATCCTTTCTTGTGAGTGATACTTAAACACAGGGTGTTAGTAACTGTAAGGGATAATTCAGACCATGATTCTGAGTTGATATCAAGTGGAATTTCTCAGTATTCGTTAAGATGTCGCTAACACCCCAACCTACTTGAATGGCCACCTGTATGTACTTGTACAGGGTGTAAGTGACATCATGACGAATAGGTAATGAGAGGGATGTTTCAGCACATTATTCTGAGTTAATATCAAGTGGAATTTTCCATCTCAAAAGTAATATTGAATTCAAAATAACTTTAAAAAACTAAAAAAAAAAACATTCAATTATACTTGATATTAACTCAGAATCATGGGCTGAATCATATCCCTCAGTATTCGTTACAATGTCACTAACACCCTGTACGTCCAACGCATATCGTGCCAGATAATAAATCACAATTCGTGTTTACATACGCTTTCAAGCTTTGCTTCTGCCTTTCGTCAAAGGTTTTCCCCTCAAGCTATAGCCACGCCAAGGAAACACGACAGGAAGAGCAAATCTCTAAGATTGAACTTCTCAAAAGCTCCCAAGTACCCGGTAAATATGACGATGCCTAGAGCTATAATTAGAACTTGGTTGACAAACAGAGATTACGGGAGTAACATTTTGTATGCATGGTTGACAAAAATAATTAATCCGTTGACATTTCAAGACGATAGGCACGAGGACGTAGGATGCATACATTATTATTTTTAGGCGTGTGTGTATGTGAAGTGGTTTGGTGAGATCTGTGCAAAGCAACTGCTTTAGTATATTTGTTTTATATATAGGTATTACGTGTATAAATGGCCCAGGCGGTACGTTAAGTGCTAAAAGATTACCCTCAAAGTACACTTGTATGACGAGTATTAGGGTGCTTTCTACGAATATATAGCAAGAATTTTGATTTTAAGTAGTATAATTTTCGTATTTACAAAATATTTCGATTTATATACTTAATCATTGGCACAAAGAAATGTTTCAAAAGTCGCAGACAGTTCCTTTATCACAAAATAAATATGGGGAAAAACTTCCTTTCAAAAAACTCAGCGAACTGTAAGTACAAGAAAAGGATAAAAGAAATCAATCCAAACGAAATAACAAAATGTATCCAACCAAATTTGGTTTACGTGACGTAGATGGAAACACGTAGTGCATACGTGATCGATCAAATCGATTGTGTTGTACCATTTACTAAGAAAGCGCTCTGTCAAAGCAGAATTGTGCCTTCAACTACAGACTGTATGTTATGAAGGAGTTTCTTTTCAGTTACGGAGCAGAAAATTATACAAACGATGAAATAGCCTAAACCTATACTTTGCTTGATGAAGAAAATATTTGATTTGAATAGAAAAATTTTGTTTTCGGTCTAGACGTTACTATACACGTATAGACAACTATGTCTTATGCTTTTTTATGGACGTGGTAGTAACACAGAAATACTATTTCCAAATTTGAAAAGTCCTGACATAATCGTCATCGTTTTGATAACATATTACTTATAAGACAGTAATAAATTATTAATAAAATTAATAATTTTATTTTAAGTTATACCCGTTATTTTCTTATTCGCCGAAAAGGAAAAAGACGAATGATTGAAAACAGTTAATTTTAAGACGCTCATTCGTTTTAAAATTAACGAGGTTATGATTGAATAGAATAGGTATCTCGCAGGTACGCAAGCCGTTTGACGTAGGCTGTCAACTTAATTCCGTCGTGTTATCGACTGATGTAAAATTTTTAGACGGTTGTTTTAAATTTCTGCTTAAAATTGACATGTGTTCCATACATTTTATGTCTGTCGATTACCCGTCCCTTTCTTTTTCAGCGGATAAGAAAATGACAGATATAACTTAAAATAAAATTAGATGGTGTGTACAGGAATTAGTACCATTGTAGCTATAAACAAGACTTACTTTCGCCCTTGTTTGGTTAATACCAAACAATATTTTAACCAAATGTCCCAAATTACTACAAGAAAATAATAATATAATCATTATTATAATACGAAAAGCCAAAAACGCTGTTTATGATGTTGCTTTTTACCTGTCACTCCAAACGTGGGTGTATTTTGTTTGTTCCTGACAACGACGTCGAAGATACCTACATGGAACTTTTTATGTCAATCAATCTGTCAGAGTTTGTTCCGCCAAATATAAAGACCAAAGAATGATACCTGAAATAAGAAATAATATCAGATATGATGGAAACATCAATATACTCTTTTCATGATTTTTATAGGAATGTTGGTTTCGTTACGTTCTGAGAAATTGATTTAAGATAGGTACTTATTGTTGTTATAACTACCTATACACACCTTTTAGAGAGGTATTACATCTATCCACCAATTTTTCGTCGATCGCGACTTTTTATTCAAACAAAAGTCGACCTTATTATTACTGAACTGTGATCGTCATTTGTAGGCTCGTATGCTGATCGTGGTTTTACCGTGGAAATACACGAAATTTAGAAAAATCGTCCTTATTATTACTGCAGTGCGATCGTTACTTGTAGGGTCGTGTGCTCATCGTGGTTTTACCACGGTAAAACCAAGATCACCCATAGACAAAATTATTGGCAACAAAGTTTAGAAAAATAGACCTTATTATTACTGCACTGCGATTGTTATTAGTAAGGAGTTTTCTAAACTTCGTCGTCAATAATTTTGTCTACGGGTGATCAGCATACTACCCTACAAAAACTGATCACAGTGCAGATAAGTATATATTATTTATTATTCATAATTTTTTTTTTGTTATATATCATTATATGTTTATTGCACCAGCCCGTGCTCCAATGAATAATCTTCTTTCACCCTAAGGTTGCCTGGCAGAAATTGCTGTTTAGCAATAAGGCCGCCTATTGTGCTTATGTTTTATTCGTATGTTTATGTCCTTTGTATATGTTGTTGTGCAATAAAGTATTATTGATTGATTGATTGAATGTTGGATAGATGTAATATCCCTCTTATCGTCACAAAAATATACGCTACGCACTTACCTTGCTAATCCATTCTGTACAGCAATGCAAACATCGTCTTACACAGCTCCTGTCACCGTTTCAGTAAAAACTTCCTCCTTCTTAGAACAATTATCAATATTGACACGTGCCACATCAATGTAATGTTTAATTAGTGGATTAATTACGATTGACTCTAAATTCACTCAATCGCATGCCCGTACCAGCAGCGGCGACGCGGATACTAATACAATTTTGTGAGATAATGACTCACATGCCACAAACTTAAATCTACCCTCACAGTTGCGAACTGGATGAAAAAAAGTGTTATTTTTTTTGCAATTGTTTTTTCGATGGCTATACGAGGGGTATTTTTTTGAGATTACCTATTCTTATTTTTTATCAAATGTATGTAGCAATTAATAACTAATTAAGCTTCCTATACCTACTGCAAAAGTTAATCTCCTCTTCATTTCTGTGAATTATCTTTGACATTTTCTTTGAATTTTTATAAGGTTTTCGTTGGTAACAAAATTAGTTTCATAATAATATTAGTAGATTATTCGTTTAATATAATGACATGAACGAAATTTATTCGCAAAAGAAATTTTTATTCCATACCATAATTTTATAACTACAGAATTTATTTAGCAAAGCGAAATACTTGCTCGAATACAATTCTGTCCTGTGGTTTCCCTCTGGAAGGATGTAGGACAATATTTGTCCCTAGGCCACCGTTTTGTTAAATCAAATTATATTCAATTATATATATATATAAACAGCTTGTGGTAATTTTGAATATATATATATATACTAGATGTCGCGTGGTTCGCTCGCAGCAAGCTGCTCGCGTGTCTTGTTTTCCCGCCATTTTTTTACCGCGATAGAATTTGACCAAGACTTGAATAGGTCTCGTGAAATCAAAAAAGTTCTAGGTGCTATAGTTTTGCCAGGCCGTAGGGTGTCTCCCTGATGCGGAGCAGTTTTCCAAGATGACGTTCCGATAACACCCCTATACATCGTTTTTACACCCGAGACATTTTCTGGACAAACAAAAATTTGTATGGCGGCCATCTTGTTTTTCGGCCATTTTGTTTTTTTTTTCACCGGCGATAAAATTTGACCAAGATTTTATTAGGTTTGGTGAAAAAAGAATCGTTCCAGGAGCGATAGTTTTCCCAAGCCGTAGGGTGCCGCCCTGATGCGGAGCAGTTTTTGAAGGTCGGGAAGTATTTCCATACTCAATATGACATTTTGATCTCATCCCTCTTACATCATATTCACCCCGAGGCATTTTCGAGAAAAACGAAAATTTTGTATGGCGGCCATCTTGTTTTTCCGCCATTTTGATTTTTTTTCACCGGTGATTGAATTTGACCAAGAATTAAATAGGTTTCGTGAAAACAAAATAGGTCAGGATGCGATAGTTTCGCCAGGCCGTAGGGTGTCTCCCTGATGCGGAGCAGCTATCGGAAACCCAGACATATTTTCATGCTCGACATGACGTTCCGATCACATTCCTATACATCATTTTTATCCCCGAGGCATTTTCAGGAAAAACGAAAAATTTGTATGGCGGCCATCTTGTTTTTCCGCCATTTTGTTTTTTTTTCACCGGTGATTGGATTTGCCCAAGATTTAAATAGGTTTCGTGAAAAAAATATTGCTCCAGGTTTTATAGTTTTGCCAGGCCGTAGGGTGTCTCCCTGATGCGGAGCAGATTTTCAAGATCGAGCAGTATTGAAAAACTCAACATGAAGATCCGATCACATCCCTATACATCATTTTTACCCACGAGACATTTTCTGGAAAAATAAATTTTTGTATGGCGGCCATCTTGTTTTTCCGCCATTTTGATTTTTTTTCACCCACGATAAAATTTGACCAAGATTTAAATAGGTTTTGTGAAAAAAGAATCATTCCAGGTGCGATAGTTGCGCCAGGCCGTAGAGTCTCTCCCTGATGCGGAGCAGTTTTCCAAGATCTGGAAGTTTTCCCATTCTCACCGGAAGATCTTGATCACACCCCCCATACACCATTTTTACCCCCCGACGCTCCTTCTGGGAGAACAATTATGTCAGTGAGTGAGTCAGTCAGTCAGTCAGTCAGTGGGTTTGCAGCTATATATAATATAATAACTAGATGTCGCGTGGTTCGCTCGCAGCAAGCTGCTCGCGTGTCTTGTTTTTCGGCCATTTTGTTTTTTTTTCACCGGCGATAAAATTTGACCAAGATTTCAATAGGTTTCATGAAAACAAAAAAGTTCCAAATGCGATAGGGTTGCCGGGCCGTAGGGTGTCTCCCTGATGCGGAGCAGTTTTTCAAGATCGAGCAGTATTGAAATACTCAATATGACTATCCGATCACATCCCTACACATCATTTTTACCCCCGAGGCATTTTCAGGAAAATTGAAAAATTTGTATGGCGGCCATCTTGTTTTTCCGCCATTTTGATTTTTTATCACCAGTGATTGAATTTGACCAGGAATTAAGTAGGTTTAGTGGAAAAAAAAATGTTCTATGTTTGATAATTTAGCCAGGCCATAGGGTGTCTCCCTGATGCGGAGCAGTTTTTCAAGATCAAGCAGTATTTCCATACTCAGCTTGACGTTTCGATCACATCTCACATACATCATTTTTACCTCCGAGACATTTTCTGGGAAAACAAATTTTTGTATGGCGGCCATCTTGTTTTTCCGCCATTTTGTTTTTTTTTCACCGACAATAGAATTTGACCAAGATTTAAATAGGTTTTGCGAAAAAAAAATTGATTCAGGTGTAATAGTTGCGCCAGGCCGTAGAGTCTCTCCCTGATGCGGAGCAGTTTTCCAAGATCTGGAAGTTTTCCCATACTCACCGGAAGATTTGGATCATACCCCCCATACATCATTTTTACCCCCCGACGCTCCTTCTGGGAGAACAACCCTGTCAGTGAGTCAGTCAGTGAGTCAGTCAGTCAGTACATGGGTTTGTAGCTTTATATAATATAACTAGATTTCGCGTGGTTCGCTCGCAGCAAGCTGCTCGCGTGTCCTGTATTAGTTCGAAGCTTTGTATGGCGGCCATCTTGTTTTAGTGAAATCAAAAAAGTTCTAGGTGCTATAGTTTTGCCAGGCCGTAGGGTATCTCCCTGATGCGGAGCAGTTTTCCAAGATGACGTTCCGATCACACCCCAATACATCATTTTTACCTCGTGAGACATTTTCTGGAAAAACAAAAATTTGTATGGCGGCCATCTTGTTTTTCGGCCATTTTGTTTTTTTTTCACTGGCGATAAAATTTGACCTAGACTTTAATAGGCTTCGTGAAAACAAAAAAAATCCAGGTGCGATAGTTCCGCCAGGCTGTAGGGTGTCTCCCTGATGCGGAGCAGCTTATGAAGATCGAAAAGTATTTCCATACTCAACATGACATTCCGATTACACCCCCATACATTGTTTTTACCTCTAAGACATTTTTCTGAAAAAACAAAATTTTGTATGGCGGCCATCTTGTTTTTCCGCCATTTTGGTTTTTTTTCACCGGCGATTGGATTTGACCAAGATTTAAATACGTTGTGCGAAAAAATCATTGTTCCAGGTGCGATAGGTTAGCCAGGCCGTAGGGTGTCTCCCTGATGCGGAGCAGTTTTTCAAGATTGAGAAGTACTTTTATACTCAACAAGACGTTTCGATTACAATCCCATACACAGTTTTTACCCGCGAGACATTTTCTGGAAAAACAAAACTTTGTATGGCGGCCATCTTGTTTTTCCGCCATTTTGATTTTTTTCCACCGACAATTGAATTTGACCAAGATTTAAATAGGTTTCGTGAAAAAAGAATCGTTCCAGGTGCGATAGTTGCGCCAGACTGTAGGGCGTCTCCCTGATGCGGAGCAGTTTTCCAAGATCTGGAAGTTTTCCCATACTCACCGGGAGGTCCCGATCACACCCCCCATACATCATTTTGACCCCCCGATACTCCTTCTGGGAGAACAACCCTGTCAGTGAGTCAGTCAGTCAGTCAGTGAGTCAGTGGGTTTGTAGCTATATATAGTATAACTAGATGTCGCGTGGTTCGCTCGCAGCAAGCTGCTCGCGTGTCTTGTTTTCCCGCCATTTTTTTACCGCGATAGAATTTGACCAAGGCTTGAATAGGTCTCGTGAAATCAAAAAAGTTCTAGGTGCTATAGTTTTGCCAGGCCGTAGGATGTCTCCCTGATGCGGAGCAGTTTTCCAAGATGACGTTCCGATAACACCCCTATACATCGTTTTTACACCCGAGACATTTTCTGGAAAAACAAAAATTTGTATGGCGGCCATCTTGTTTTTCGGCCATTTTGATTTTTTTTTACCGGCGATAAAATTTGACCAAGATTTTATTAGGTTTGGTGAAAAAAGAATCGTTCCAGGTGCGATAGTTTTCCCAGGCCGTAGGGTGCCGCCCTGATGCGGAGCAGTTTTTGAAGGTCGGGAAGTATTTCCATACTCAATATGACATTTTGATCTCATCCCTCTTTCATCACATTCACCCCGAGGCATTTTCGAGAAAAACGAAAATTTTGTATGGCGGCCATCTTGTTTTTCCGCCATTTTGATTTTTTTTCACTGCCAATTGAATTTGATCAAGGTTTAAATATGTCTCGTGAAAACCAAAAAGTTCTAGGTGCTATAGTTTTGCCAGGCCGTAGGTTGTCTCCCTGATGCGGAGCAGGTTTCGAAGATTGAGATCATTTTCCGTACTCTACAAGACGCTCCGATTACACTCCCATACATAATTTTGACCTCCGAGACATTTTCTGGAAAAACATTTTTTTGTATGGCGGCCATCTTGTTTTTCCGCCATTTTGATTTTTTTTCACCCACTATAGAATTTGACCAAGATTTAAATAGGTTTTGTGAAAAAAGAATCGTTCCAGGTGCGATAGTTTTGCCAGACTGTAGGGTGTCTCCCTGATGCGGAGCAGTTTTCCAAGATCTGGAAGTTTTCCCATACTCATCGGAACATCTTGATCACATCTCCTATACATCATATTTACCCCCCGGCGCTCCTTCTGGGAGAACAACCCTGTCAGTGAGTCAGTCAGTCAGTCAGTCAGTCAGTCAGTCAGTACATGGGTTTGTAGCTTTATATAATATAACTAGATTTCGCGTGGTTCGCTCGCAGCAAGCTGCTCGCGTGTCCTGTATTAGTTCGAAGCTATGTATGGCGGCCATCTTGTTTTTACGCCATTTTTTTTACCGCGATAGAATTTGACCAAGACTTAAATAGGTCTCGTGAAATCAAAAAAGTTCTAGGTGCTATAGTTTTGCCAGGTCGTAGGGTGTCTCCCTGATTCGGAGCAGTTTTCCGAGATGACGTTCCGATCACACCCCAATACATCATTTTTACACCCCGAGACATTTTCTGGAAAAATTAAAATGTATATGGCGGCCATCTTGTTTTTCGGCCATTTTGTTTTTTTTTTTCACCGGCGATAAAATTTGACTAAGATTTAAATAGATTTCGTGAAAACCAAAAAGTTCCAGGTGCGATAGTTTCGCCAGGCCGCAGGGTGTCTCCCTGATGCGGAGCAGTTTTCAAAGATCGAGCAGTATTTTCATACTTGACACGACGTTCCGATCACACCCCTTTACATCATTTTTACCCCCGAGGCATTTTCAGGAAAAACGAAAAATTTGTATGGCGGCCATCTTGTTTTTCCGCCATTTTGATTTTTTTTTGCTTCTATGCTGTTCTGGGAGCATATAAAAAACATAGAACACGTTCAGCTGCTTCTGTTCCCGGGCATGTCGTAAAAACCGACACAGGGATTGTGTCCTCTAACATGATGGACTAATGTTATGGGCGATAGGCTGATCCCTTATCACCATAAGGTTCATCATATCCATCTTTGGACTTCGTATCAACAGTGGCTGCAAGTTGTCTTTGATTACTTGTGGCTCTGCCCACCCAATTAGGGATTACGGGCGTGAGTTTATGTATGTATGTATGTATGTTGATTTTTTTTCACCCACAATAGAATTTGACCAAGATTTAAATATGTTGTGCGAAAAAAGAACTGCTCCAGGTTTTATAGTTTTCCCAGGCCGTAGGGTGCTGCCCTGATGCGGAGCAGTTTTCAAAGATCGATATGTATTTCCATACTCAACATTATCTTCTGATTATAACCCCATAAACAGTTTTTACCACCGAGACATTTTCTGGAAAAATATTTTTTTGTATGGCGGCCATCTTGAATTTCCGCCATTTTGATTTTTTTTCAACGGCAATTAAATTTGACCAAGATTTTAAAAGGCTTGGTGGAAAAAATGATGTTCTAGGTGCGATAGTTTGGCCAGGCCGTAGGGTGTCTCCCTGATGCGGAGCAGATTTGAAGATAGAGAAGTGTCTCCATACTCAACAAGACACTCCGATTACACTCCCATACACAATTTTTACCCCTGAGACATTTTCCGGAAAAACAAAATTTTGTATGGCGGCCATCTTGCTTTTCCGCCATTTTGATTTTTTTTCACTCACGATAGAATTTGACCAAGATTTAAATAGGTTCTGTAAAAAAATAATCGTTCCAGGTAAGATAGTTTTGCCAGGCCGTAGGGTGTCTCCCTGATGCGGAGCAGTTTTCCAGGATCTGGAAGTTTTCCCATACTCACCGGAAGGTCCCGATCACACCCCCCATACATCATTTTCACCCCCCGACACTCCTTCTGGGAGAACAACCCTGTCAGTGAGTCAGTGAGTCAGTCAGTCAGTCAGTGGGTTTGCAGCTATATATAATATAACTAGATGTCGCGTGGTTCGCTCGCAGCAAGCTGCTCGCGTGTTTTGTTTTCCCGCCATTTTTATACCGCGATAGTATTTGACCAAGACTTGAATAGGTCTCGTTAAATCAAAAAAGCTCTAGGTGCTATAGTTTTGCCAGGCCGTAGGGTGTCTCCCTGATGCGGAGCAGTTTTCCAAGATGACGTTCCGATCACACCCCTATGCATACTTTTTACCTCTGAGACATTTTCTGGAAAAACAAAATTTTGTATGGCGGCCATCTTGTTTTTCGGCCATTTTGTTTTTTTTCACCGGCGATAAAATTTGACCAAGATTTAAATAGGTTTCGTGAAAACAAAAAAAATCGAGGTGCTATAGTTTCGCTAAGCCGAAGGGTGTCTCCCTGATGCGGAGCAGATTTCAAAGATCGAGAAGCTTTTCCACGCCCTATATGACGATACAATCAAATTCTTCACACATCATTTTTACCCCCGAGGCATTTTCAGGAAAAACGAAAAATTTGTATGGCGGCCATCTTGATTTTCCGCCATTTTGATTTTTTTTCACCGGCGATTAAATTTGACCAAGATTATAATAGGCCAGGTGGAAAAAATAATGTTCTAGGTGCGATACTTTTGCCAGGCCGTAGGGTGCCGCCCTGATGCGGAGCAGTTTTCAAAGATCGAGAAACATCTTCATACTCTACAAGTCGTTTCGATTACAACCCTATACACAGTTTTTACCCACGAGACATTTTCTGGAAAAATAAAATTTTCTATGGCGGCCATCTTGTTTTTCCGCCATTTTGATTTTTTTTCACCCACAATAGAAATTGACCAAGATTTAAATAGGTTTTGTGAAAAAAGAATCGTTCCAGGTGCGATAGTTTGGCCAGGCCGTAGGGTGTCTCCCTGATGCGGAGCAGTTTTCCAAGATTTGGGATTTTTCCCATACTCACCGGGAGGTCCCGATCACACCCCAATACATAATTTTTACCTCTGAGACATTTTCTGGAAAAACAAAAATTTGTATGGCGGCCATCTTGTTTTTCGGCCATTTTGTTTTTTTTTCACTGGCGATAAAATTTGACCAAGACGTTAATAGGCTTCGTGAAAACAAAAAAGTTCCATGTGCGATAGTTTCGCCAGGCTGTAGGGTGTCTCCCTGATGCGGAGCAGCTTTCGAAGATCGAAAAGTATTTCCATACTCATCATGATGTTTCGATCACATTCCTCATACATCATTTTTACCCCCGAGGCATTTTCGGGAAAAACGAAAATTTTGTATGGCGGCCATCTTGTTTTTCCGCCATTTTGGTTTTTTTTCAGCAGGGATTGGATTTGACCAAGATTTAAATATGTTTCGCGAAAGAAAAATTGCTCCAGGTTTTATAGTTTTGCCAGGCCGTAGGGTGTCTCCCTGATGCGGAGCAGTTTTTCAAGACCGAGAAGTATTTCCATAGTCAACAAGACGTTCCGATTACACTCCCATAAACAGTTTTTACCCATGAGTCATTTTCTGGAAAAATTAAATTTTGTATGGCGGCCATCTTGTTTTTCCGCCATTTTGATTTTTTTTCACAGACAATAGAATTTGACCAAGATTTAAATAGGTTTCGTGAAAAAAGAATCGTTCCAGGTGCGATAGTTTTGCCAGGCCGTAGGGTGTCTCCTTGATGCGGAGCAGTTTTCCAAGATCTGGAAGTTTTCCCATACTCACCGGGAGGTCCCGATCACACTTCCCATACATCATTTTCACCCCCCGACACTCCTTCTGGGAGAACAACTATGTCAGTCAGTCAATAGGTACATGGGTTTGTAGCTATATATAATATAACTAGATGTCGCGTGATTCGCTCGCAGCAAGCTGCTCGCGTGTCTTGTTTTCCCGCCATTTTTTTACCGCGATAGAATTTGACCAAGACTTGAATAGGTCTCGTGAAATCAAAAAAGTTCTAGGTGCTATAGTTTTGCCAGGCCGTAGGGTGTCTCCCTGATGCGGAGCAGTTTTCCAAGATGACGTTCCGATAACACCCCTATACATCGTTTTTACACCCGAGACATTTTCTGGACAAACAAAAATTTGTATGGCGGCCATCTTGTTTTTCGGCCATTTTGTTTTTTTTTTCACCGGCGATAAAATTTGACCAAGATTTTATTAGGTTTGGTGAAAAAAGAATCGTTCCAGGAGCGATAGTTTTCCCAAGCCGTAGGGTGCCGCCCTGATGCGGAGCAGTTTTTGAAGGTCGGGAAGTATTTCCATACTCAATATGACATTTTGATCTCATCCCTCTTACATCATATTCACCCCGAGGCATTTTCGAGAAAAACGAAAATTTTGTATGGCGGCCATCTTGTTTTTCCGCCATTTTGATTTTTTTTCACCGGTGATTGAATTTGACCAAGAATTAAATAGGTTTCGTGAAAACAAAATAGGTCAGGATGCGATAGTTTCGCCAGGCCGTAGGGTGTCTCCCTGATGCGGAGCAGCTATCGGAAACCCAGACGTATTTTCATGCTCGACATGACGTTCTGATCACATTCCTATACATCATTTTTATCCCCGAGGCATTTTCAGGAAAAACGAAAAATTTGTATGGCGGCCATCTTGTTTTTTCGCCATTTTGATTTTTTTTCAACGGCGATAAAATTTGACCAAGATTTAAATACATTGTGCGAAAAAAAAATTGATCCAGATGTGATAGTTTTGCCAGGCCGTAGGGTGTCTCCCTGATGCGGAGCAGGTATTCAAGATCGAGAAGTATTTCCATACTCAACAAGACGTTCCGATTACACCCCAATACATTGTTTTTACCTCTGAGACATTTTTTGGAAAAACAAAAATTTGTATGGCGGCCATCTTGTTTTTCCGCCATTTTGATTTTTTTTCACCGACAATAGAATTTGACCAAGATTTAAATAGGTTTTGCGAAAAAAGAATCGATCCAGGTATAATAGTTGCGCCAGACTGTAGGGTGTCTCCCTGATGCGGAGCAGTTTTCCAAGATCTGGAAGTTTTCCCATACTCACCGGAAAATCTTGATCACATCTCCCATACATCATTTTTACCCCCCGACACTCCTTCTGGGAGAACAACCCTGTCAGTGAGTCAGTCAGTCAGTCAGTCAGTACATGGGTTTGTAGCTATATATAGTATAATATAATAATAATTATATAGGGCTAAAAGCGTACTTTGTAAATTTACATACGTAGTTATGTCAACTGAATATTAAACAGTACCATTATAGACATTTTAGGTATATTACAACGGCCTCTGTGGTCCAGTGGTTGAGCGTTGGGCTCACGGCCCGGAGGGCCCGGGTTCGAATCCCAGTAGGGACATATCAGAAAAAACCACTTTGTGATCCCTAGTTTGGTTAGAACATTACAGGCTCATCAGATTGTCCGAAATTAACATTATCCGTGCTTCGAAAGGCAAGCCGTTGGTCCCGGTTACTACTTACTGATACTTACTGATGTAGTCGTTACATGAGTCGTAACAGGGGCCTTTGGCGGCTCGATAATAACCCTGACACCAGGATTGATGAAGTTCCACCTCACATTCCAAGGAAGAACTACTAGTGACAGGTTACGAGCTAACAGATTATATTATGATCATTTTAGACTATGTCTCGAATTTCCACATGGCATTAAAGTCTTAAGGAAGTTTAAAACTTTGAAACGCGACATTCCTACACGAGTCGTATTCTACATACCTATCATCTTATAAGTTCCTAAATAAAAATACCTACATAATATTCTACTACTCAGGTAGACAATTATGATACCTTTGGAGCTTGTAGATGATACAGTATCAACTTGTGTATAAGTTTAAATTAATATGAAACAGTAATGAAACTTAAACAAACTATTCTTAGGCCGGGATTGGGTTGAACCCAGTTAACACCTTGCCCAAAAGTTGTATAGAGTGTCGGTCAACTTTGGCCACGCAAAGTTGAAGGGCCTGTTTTGCCCACGTTTGGGCGGCACCCATGTCTAGGATAGATGGGCAACTTTATACAAATTCCAGTTAATGACTACGCCTATCGGACAGTTACTGACGGGCAATTAATCACAATATTCCTGTACACACAACCCGTAAGTTGAGTGCGTAAACTAATTTAGGTAGGGTATTTAAACATGGAATATGGAGGATTTGCGTAGGTGCCGTTAATTGAAATAACTTTTAATTGATTCCCAAAACTGAGCTAGTAACATGGTATTTGATTCCTAACACCGATTCCGATGGAGATATAGAAGAAGCGGGTATGAAAACTAGAAAATTGTTTGCCGATGAAGTGGTCAACTAAGAATAACGAACAATTCGAGGTAGTGATAAAATCGTCAGGTACAAAACTTATAAACGCTGACAGCACGTACGATTCTGAAGACTCTGTATTTGCTTTCAGCATTTGTTCAAAACCAAGGTTAAGTTACTTTATTACAAAGTCAAACTTCCCTAATTTGATACACAAGTTCAGAGTACCGGAATATTTTTACATATTCAGTCAATCTAAATTACGACTGACTAAAATCCACAAAAAGACAGAAAATCCGAATGTATCCTAATACAAAATTCAAGATCTGGAAGTAAGAAGTAAATTCGGTTATGCAGGTTTTCAAGGAGAAATCTTTCCTACTTTAAAAAGTCGATGGTTGAACTTTGTCGTCCCTACTGAAGCGCGAACTCCAGATAAAAGTCAAATCTGAAAATCTACCGTTCGACTATTTAAGCGGCGAACCGAGGTCGTAGTTTTCCAACCGATACCAACTAATTCAGATCAGTTCACGGAAGTTTGTCTGTAATTCTGTGTGTCTGTGTGTAAAGAGTTCTGACCTGGTTCAGTGACTGGCGAAACTGCTACCAATATCAGACCTGGACAAAAATACTCTATCATATTTATAGAGTAAACAGCTTTCCGTTTACGCCTTAACCTAAAATGCTTTCGAGGTTACTTACCTATACTGGAGGTTCGGTTCCTTTTACATTAGCTATATTTAGTAATTCTGTGAAATCGGTGAAATAATGCCTATACAACGTAACATCATTACAAATTACTTACCAGGAAAAGTATCTACAATAGGTAATCAATAATATATTTTAAGCAATATGTTTTGTAACGCAGGCTAACAAAAGCAATATTCATAGTCTTACAAAAGATATAATTTGAATATCGTAAGAAAGCTATCTTAAAGGGTTTATGAAACTGTACAGCGTACAATTAATTGTCGGCTCGGAAAATTTTCTGGCTAAAAGTAACCGCAGACAGCATGAATATTGCAGCCAACATTAAATAAACAAACTGTTTGCATTTGCAAGTAAGGTACAAGCAAAAATGAGAAGAACCAGACACGGTGAGAATTGTTTTGTTGTCGCACAAATTTACAAAGCCAGCGGTTTTAAATTCAAGCCGCGTAGGCGTTCGTCAAGTTCACATTCAGACAACAACGAGATAGCTAACAAAAACATATAAAATGTTACGCGTATAAGTCGAGTCAGATGAGAACCGAATAAGCGACTTGGCATTTCTCGCACTCGAGCATACACTGCTGTCAAGATTACCCGACACGCGGACGCAGGGTTTTCAAAGGAAATTAAAATTGCCAACGTTATTGTTGCTCAATTCTTTCATCAGGATCTGGAACGTTGCAGGAGATTTTTCATTCATATGCATAATATGAATTGTTTTGTTAGTCGTCTAATCTATTCTTCTTGGTAACTTATTACCTTTCTTTACATATTTAGAAGTTCTCGTCGTCTTCATTCTTTAAGTAATTCAATAAATACAAGAGGAAGTACAATTACAGCGGTGCGTCTTACACAAAGAGGAAAAAAATATTATATGCTCATATCACCGGGTATGATTAAAGTCGAGTTCCGCACAATTTTGACTCCTAATAGCAAGGGGATATGTCAAAGAATAAGGGATATAATGGTGCTAATTCCTGTAAATACCATCTAATTTTATTTTAAGTTATATCTGTCATTTTCTTATCCGCCGAAAAGGAAAGGGACGGGTAATCGACAAGCATAAAATTTATGGAACACACGTCAATTTTAAGCACAAATCTAAACCAACCGTCTAAAAATTTTACGTCAGTCAATAACCCGACACATTAATTTACTAATTCTTCCTAAAATTAAGAGCTGTGAATCATCCGTCCCTTTCCTTTTCGACGGATATGAAAATGACGGATATAACTTAAAATAAAATTAGGCGGTGTCTCCAGGAATCGGGGCCAATAACATTTAAAAACCGGTAAGTATACTTACCGGATACGAAGTGATACCAGTAGGACTCAAGTAGTGTGAAATGTAATAGAAAATTAAATTTCATGATAAAGATTCCTTAATTATGCAACAGGAAAATACATCAAAGCATGCTAACTTAGAAGCATGCCAAACAGTAAGAATAACATAGACATTGCTAAGATTATTCCAAAATTTTGTCATTTGACCTTGAGCTAAATTTTCATAAGTCGGAAATTACCGACATATAAATATTGGATTTATAATTTTACGAAATAAAAATTTTAATAGACACAATTTGATATAAAGATTAATTTGGCTTAAACGCACCTAAAAGTATTTCTTTCATCTGTGATTTTTTTATCTTACGATATTGGTGTTCATTTGCATGAAGAAGAATACTGACGTAGGAGCAAAAGACGGCTGAAACTTTAGAGCCATTGTTTTGAGCCAAATGAAAGTCTGCGGATATTAGCCAACTCGTCAAAACGGCCGAATTATTCCTGATGAGAAATCCCGTGATGGCTCTTTCACCTAACGAGGTACGAAACTTCAGCATTCCTCTTTTTGTTTTATTGTCGTTAAACGCGTTAAGGATTTTATAACTTTGTTTGAAGACATTTCATCGTCATTCAGGATAGAGCTGCTGCTGAATTAATATTGAGCTACGGCCTAGTGGTTAGAGAGTTGGGCTCATGATCTGGAGTTCCGGGTTTGATTCTCGGTGGGGACACTGTCGAGTTCATTTTGTGAAACTCTTTAATGTTCGGCCGAAATGATTCAAACAAAAAGTACATTTTGTGTCAATTATTATTCAACACATCCAGTGGGTACTGCTAACTTTGCTTTCCAAATTAGAATTGGTATATTCTTATTTCTTAGCCACATATAAATTTATTCTTATTGACCAACAACATTATTCTTAAAGCCGTATTAATTGATAATAGGACATTCGATTCACGCACATGTAATCAGGAAATGGAGCACAATTCAATATACGATGCTTGAACTGGCAGGCGTAGGAAATGATTGGCATATTAAACGAAAACTTAAGTGTCTGAAATATTCGTATACGTGTAATATTATATAATATAATTCAGCCATACAAAAACTTCGTGCAAAGTTTCAACTTCGAAAATTCAAAATTTCATTTAAGGAGAACATTATAAATGAATCATGAAATCAGTGGCGGGCGCGTATTACCTATATAATTACGGTCAAACTTCTGTATAACTCTCGTCATGTCTACAATTAGAAGTTTTGAACAAAGTACATCAACGGATATTTATTCTTCGTTCATTATTTTCCAAATGGGCAAAGAGACTCAACGCCTTTCTAGTTTAAAATGTTCTTTGACTCAAATTTTGGGTTGGAAAAGTTAGAGGATGTTTGAGAAACAGAAGTTCAGCCAAAGATATATAAGTTGTATTGAGTTAAACTACCTACGTAAAATATGCACAGACATATAGAATGCTAATTGGGGAAATTCCATCGCCTCTTAAACCAACCAAGTTATTAAATGAGGCAATAACCAAGCCCTACAAGCGTTTATATTGTTAAATTCTAATATAACATCCAAATAGTTCTTTGAAACAACTCATAAAGAAACATAACTCTCAGAATTAGTTCACAAACGTGAGTTCCTTCCTCATAGTTGATTTTGTCTCTTGATAGGAAAAAAATATTTGTTTCTCATTTTCTTGCCGATGTAAACGTTAAGTAATAGCTACTTATTCAATATTCATGGCATTACTTTCAACTTTTGGATAAATAACTTCCCCTTGGTATTTTGCCTGACACGATACGAGGGAAATAATGACATAGGATATATAATATCATCCAATCACGTGATTGGATTTGACATTGAACCTCTCATGTGATAGGTTCCATTCGATATTACCTATAATGACAACGAGCGACAACATATAATATTTATAATATTGTTCCAGATACTGTGACTATCAGCAATCCCGACGACGTCAGTGTTTGGATATGTTGTAAAATGCTAAGAGACAATGTATCTGCGCTAGAGTGCTACACAGTGAGAGGCACAGAATGTGACCAGAGATCAGAGTGACGTGATGCAACTAGTAATGCTAAACTTCCTAATCATGTTCGACGTGGTGTTCGTATTCTTTTTGTTCCTGATAGCAGTGACGTGTGTCATGAACTACATGCCAGGGAAAAGTAAGAAGCAAGACGTCATCGAGGATGAAGTAGACGATGACGTCATCCCACCCCCTCCCCTCTTCGCCGGAGATGACAATGACCTCCCTTCGACCAGCCGAGACACATACGTGGTCATACCACCGCCGCTAGACAGCGTCAGAGCTAAAGACGGCTGTCCCATCCACGTCGTCTAGTATAAGTATTGATATAGTAAGTATTGCATATTGCAAAAGAAAATTCCCAAAATCTTATTTACCAAAACTTACTTATTAATGATTATTTTATGTAAAACCCCATAACGCTTTCAATTCATTGAACGAAACTGCTCACAATGAAATTCCTAATGATTTTTTAATGCTTCAGTAAACTTTATGTTTGTTTTTCGTTTGTTTCAGATCAACGTAGCAGTTTATTACGAAGAAGCCTTATGAGATTGTAGGTGTCGATAAATTAAAATGTAGATTTTTTTTACCAATTAGTCGAGTTTTAATATTTCTTGTTACGTAAAGACTAAAATGGTGGAAATTCGGGACTCAAGTGAAGGTATGTATTATGAAGATCTTGGCTATTTTTATCGGGATGTTATCGATGTTATCAACAGAAGTAAATCTCTTTTTGCAGGTTTGCAATTTATCGACAAACGCTAATGGAAATTGCGATATTGATTTGTTACTATAGACTTAAGTAGATACACATTAGGCTAAGCAAATTGATTGAATAGTAGTTAGGATCATTTGTTGAGTCACTGCTATCAAACGTCTTATGGTTAGATTGTTTATATTTATTTATCTGTTTACATTTAATTAATTACAATTTCTTTCTAGTCTCAATAGTTACATAGCTTTATTTCGACATTTACATTGTTATTAAAAGGTTCTTGATTTGTTAGTGTTTTAAGCCCCGTATCTCTAAGGTACTTACCGTTATTTGAATTTAAGTAAAGTGTTCAAACGCTACAGATATTTGCAAGTGCTTGTTTAAGATGAATGTGACTGAATAATAGTTAAAATAGTTTAATATTATAGAAGTTACGATATTATAGTAATACAGTTGGTTTTGTTCTTTTGTGATATTTGATTTTCAAAAAGTATAAAACATTTTTAAAATATAAGTTTAGGTTAAGTTTTTTTTTGTAAGTTTTCAAAACTATTATTTTCATTTATGATTTAAGTAACTTTAGTGACATTGACACTCATATTCCCGAATTTACCTAAAATATAATTATCACGATCGGTTGTTAGACGTTAGCATAATAATTAAAAGACACAAAATACAAATTTTCATGTAGTGAGGCCAACTCCACGTAGTAACACAAAATATACCACAAAACTGTATTCTTTTACATTATAAATCAAAATTAAATCGTAAAGCACATCTCCTTATGGCTATTGCACATGTCAAGAACACATACCTTGTTATATTTATTAAGTTATCGCTAAAACATCACTATTGAAACACTAATCCATTAATATATAGAATGTATGGGATGAAGAATAGTACAGTCATGAGCAAAATCATGTATTCACTTTAGAACTCTATCGCTTATATTTACATTTAGTGAGACTTAGATCAATTTATCAAAAAGGTTAATGTGACGAAGTAGGTGCTAAAGTGTATACATTAATATTAATGCTCATGACTGAACGTATAATAAAATGACAGTTCAGATATGAACAGTTCTTCGCTCAGTGATCGCAAAATATAAACAAATGACTGTAAAGGCTCTGAGGACACATTTTTTTTTCTATCTGATGTATTTTAATTCTGACGTTCTATTGTCCCCTTTTCCATACAAACATTAAGCTTTGATAATATTCAAATAATATATCCATCGACCAACATTCACTTTATGCTGATTTAAATAATTAAATATTACTTTTTCTCTCATCGTCATACGCATGTTTTCGACAGTTACATACTCTATCATAGTTCTATGAACGCTGTAAGTACGTAATATTTTGCAACCTGCAAGCTTACCTCTATAGAGACCAATATCGGTGATTATTCATACTAATCGGCTTTGAGCACAGATGCCGAGACTTGGCTATTTATAACGTAGAATTAGATATCTAATTTGTTAGAGTTCGTAATGTTTATTTTATTATTTAATTATTATTAGATTATATAACTTAATAACAGACGGAATAAAGTCGTGAATCTGTGTCACGACTTTATCATTTTTAATTTGGAACTGGCATATTATTTCATTTGTTTTTATTTTGATTTCTTCTTTTTCGAACGGGAACGTTTTCCCGCCTTTTTAAAAGGCGGTGACGTGGAATTTTGTTCGGTTGCGGTAATCTGTTATGAAGAGTTGGAGAGTTAACATTGTTTATGAAAATATAACATTATTCAAGAGAATTGCTGAATTTTTTGATTACGACGAGCACCTCCCCACCTGAGAGCCGTAGTATTGTCACAAATTCAACAAACGCTGAACGAAAATTTGCGCGCATTCTCGAATGCAGGGGATATGATAAGGCGACTTTGAACCAATTTGTATAAAAGCAATCTTGCAATTTGCATTGACATTTGACATGAACTATTAAATAGCAATATTGCTTTTTCTAGTGAATTGTTTCAATGTGGCCTTTTTGATCCCCCGGGTGTGTAATTCTCTATGCCACTATTGTATGATTATTAAAAAACATTACAAAATAGACTTAGATGAAATATTCGGTCTACACGCTTAGATCGATGAGCCTTGTATGGAGAGTATAGTCATCATTGCTTGGGCCACGAGCATATAACTGAATTTGCTTTAAGGAAATCACATCTAATCGGTATCGATAGTACTTTTATGTATCTGTGCCCTATGTCGATTGGTATGAAAAGTACCTCAATGGAGCTGCTATAAATTATACCATCACCTGTTAAAGTAATTTAAATTCCACTTTTTCTGTATCTTAATAAGGCTAATATTGAGAAGCATATTATACTGAAGCAGCTATTACGGCTATATACACTAGATTTAAGACCTAATATAATAAAAGGACAATACATGTATTACGAAAGGATATATCATAATTCTGCTCGATTCTACGAAAAGACCAAGTTTCTGACTTGGGTGGTGTTCGCCGGGAATTTCATTAGATATCTTGTAAACAGTCGCGTCGGCGTCTTTTAGGGTTTTTCCCTGTAATATCATCCAAAATCGTTAGACAGAGATATGCAAACGGAAATCTAGAGCTTTAGGAATGTAATAAGTGTCTATTTAAACCAACTCGCGACGTGTTATCCGAGATGCGGTTTAAATTTGTGGATAAAGAAGAATTTTGTCAATGAAAGTACGAGATATTGCTGTCGGTTTTTGCGTATTTTAAATCTGGCAGTCGCAGATAAATATAACAATGTTATAATTAGTGACGTAATTTCAATCACATAATTGAATTTAAAGTATACGAGCTCAATAAAAATATGCAATTTTAAATTTAACAAAGAACAAGAAGATAAAAAAGCGGAACTTGCTTGAGTAGTGAAAAAACAAGAAGAAAACAAATAAAACAGAAACAATGACAATAAAACACGGCGCAACATTAGCTAAAGTAATTAACACCAGGTCAATCTAATGCAAGGGAGTCTTATTAGTCGCAAGGAAAAATAAACTAAATAATACAACAAATCTTGACGCTTTTCTAGAATCGTGTAAATTACCTTATACATTGTGATATGAAATGAAGCAAATATGAGAAAAGACGATAAACTTTATAAAAGTGTAAACTTATGCAAATCAATGAAAATTACTAGCTGACGATGGAATCTTTTGTGAAATACCAAAAGGCTCCCAAAATTTCATTTTTTTGACGGTCATATACTTAACAATTATGCTTGTGCAAAAGAGTTGATATTATAAATTGCTCCTTTCATTCACACTGTGTAAAGTAAAACAGCAGAAGAAATAGATCCTTGTTTCTTACAAATGATAGCATAGCATCAATCGAGTTTCTATGAGATAATTGTTGTGACTGATTATAATGAATGTGAAGTTTAGTGCTGTACAACATGGATAAATAATTATAGTTCTGAGATGTGGTAATAATGTTCAGGCTTCTACAACATTGTGTTTTAAAATACTGAATAGACTACGAAAAAATATATAGCATCAAATTGAAATAAATTAGCTACCTAAAATATAACTATTTTAAGTTGCCTTTAGCCCGAAACTTTTAGATAATTAACATACGTTTCACAATTATCTACTATTTTATTTAAAAGGCTGAAATTAAACTGACAAGAGACAGGCGCAAGTGTATAATTCCCTAAATTAGACTATAATTACGAAGTCCCTTTCAATAGAGGTACAGTTAACACGTTCTCAATTAAGCATGTATATGTTTATGTTGGCTGCTTAATAATATATATTTTTGTAGTCTATTGTATTTTAGTATGTTGCAATAAGTCCTTGGTCATCAGTGTATCAACTTAATATTGATATCATGTAGCGAATAATTTGGATAGAAAATATCAAGTTAAAAGAAAATTTTAAAAACGACACAGTTAAAAATGTTAATTTAATATCAAGATAAAAATACACTTGTGATATATATACACAATTTTTAAAGCGTAGATATAGATAATTGAAATACATTGTTTTGAAATTATTGTTATACGAGGTGTCACTAAAAGCGCGAACAATATAACGATTATAATTAATAAAATGCACTAACGCATTGTCGTCATATCACTTTGTAGTTTTATTTTAAACCCTTTCAAAACGAACCGTCAGCCATAATATTCATAAATTGGTCGGTCATAGTCAAGTGGATTACTACCGGCAAATAAGTGAATAAAAAACGATAAAAAAAAATAAAGGCACACGCGAAAACCATACCTTTTCACTCAACAATTTTTATTTTTTATTTTAGTTGGCAGTTTCAAATTACAGCATTGTAGAATTTTAAATAATTTACTGCTTTATTTATACCACCAAAATTGAAAAGAACTTAGGTACTTACAATATAAGAATACGGGTCTGCATAAAATTCTGCCATCACCAGTAAAATTATAGCTCCAACCAGTTCTAATTTACGATGTTCGATAAAATATCACCAGCTTTGAGAACATAAATCATTTTTAGATGCACATCTGCACTGAACTGTTAAGAAAGCTTTTTGGGGACCTAACCATGTGGGTTAGGTCCTAAAGTCCAATTGTTTCCGTTTTGTATTTACCAAGTTATGTCTACCTATAAACATAGGGTTAACAAAACGGACCCCGTGAAATATCGGAATAAACGGAAGGCGGAAAGTTAACTATCGGTTGTCATTGGCCCATTTCCTACAGACCTATAATTTTAAAATGAATGATTAATAATTTAATTTTGAAATGAATGAATACCAGGGGCGCATAAATGAAACCCGTTTCACGTGTGCTGTCAACTTAATTAGCCTATATGCAATTTTGGGAAGGTTTTTATAGATTTATGCCTAAAATTGACGTGTGTTCTACAAATTTTATGCCTGTCGAGTACCCGTCCCTTTTCTTTTCGGCGGATAAGAAAATGACAGGTATAACTTAAAATAAAATTAGTTGGTGTCTACAAGAATTAGTATCATCATCATCAGCCCATTAACGTCCCCACTGCTGGGGCACGGGCCTTCCCTATGGATGGATAGGGAGATCGGGCCTTAAACCACCACGCGGGCCCAGTGCGGATTGGTGGTTATTAACGACTGCTAATGCAGCCGGGACCAACGGCTTAACGTGCCTTCCGAAGCACGGAGGAGCTCGAGATGAAAACTTTTTTTTTTGTGGTCACCCATCCTATGACCGGCCTCTGCGAAAGTTGCTTTACTTTAACAACCGCAGACCGAGCGCGTTTACCGCTGCGCCACCGAGCTCCTCAATTAGTATCATTGAAGAATTAGTATCATTGATTTATAAATCATCGTGACGTCATGACATCATGAAGTAATCCAGACGTTCTTATTTATTTAAACTAAGCAGTCATGAAATTAAATTCTATTGATTTTGTATACTTAAATAAAAAGACCCGCCAATAAATAAGTAAAGTAAGTGGGTTAGTATTGAGTATATAGACTTATTTTTTTGACGTGACTTATTATAGATTTTCCGATGGCATTAACTATTTGGCCGGACAATAGGAATATAACCGTAAGCATCATTATGTGTATGTAATAGTAAAAAAATAGATGGTGCTGTATAGATTTGCCTATGATTAACCTTTTAATTTCATGAATAACAGACATAAGCAACTTTTATCTTTGTTTTTGGGTATAAATGACGACCTTTGTTGTTACCCTTTGTTGTTCTTTGTTGTTGTTGTTATTATTTCTTTTTATTTTGGTGCAATAAAGTGTATTTGTATTGTATTGTATTGTTACACCCTGGCACAACACATCTTCCACCTACTATTATGAAATCTACTATTAGTCTGATCAAAATAAAGTGAAGCAATATAGGTATCGACATAGTTCTATAGGTACGTATCTGATCCAAATATCAACGAACAAATATTTTTTTTATTTATTTATTTATTTGTACACAATAGAACACAGAAAGAAACACACAAAGAAATCAGACAGTACAGGTAAGCTTATCTCTAAAAAAGAGATTTCTTCCAGCAGACCTACTATGATAAGGATACATGCAGTGTATAATACTACAGATAGACATACCTACATACGCGTACAAATCTTATGAAATTACAAGAACAATTATACCTACTAATATAAAGACAAAATAATAATAATAATAACAATAAAAATATAAACAATAAATTTAAGTAGACTTACATATTATATAAAAATACTACAGCAATCAATATATATGCCTATAATATACAGGGTGTAACGGAACGGGGGTATCAACCCGAAGTGTGCCTACTCTGTCACTATCTACAAATCACATGCGAGAGTATTGGCCGCCTAAATTCATATTTGCATTAGTTATGAGCAATTGAATTCCAGGTCTTCATGTAATAAATTCAAATTTGCACAACACTACGTAGCAATCAGCTGTTCAAGGTATTTAACTTTTGAGTGAACAGCTACCACCTCTTTTATTTATGCCTGCCCTAGTAAAGGGTAAACGTGCCAGTGATGGCCATATTAATCAATATTTTTTAAATTGTTTTGTTTCATCCTTGTGAGGCCAAGATTTCCAGACACAATAGTTAAAAAAACAATGGGCTTTGGTCCCGGTTACTGCTTACTGATGTAATAAGTAGTCGTTACATGAGCCATGTCAGGGGCATTTGGCGGCTCAATAATAACCCTCGCACCAGGATTGACGAGGTTGGTTATCCACCTCACAACCAATAGGATAGAACAAGATGTGAACATACATAAATCACGGCTTTATCCCTAATGGACCAGACAGAGCTACAAGTAATTACACATATCTAATATCACACTTACTGCGCTACTGAGGTGGGCAGAGTCACTTTGTTGTACAAGTTTTGTCCAAAAATGTAGTCGATTACCTACATTAATAGTTGATAAAGAAATGTACTTTACAATGCATCTCGTCTCCTTGTGTAGTATGCTTTATTTTATGATTACGTAATATCAGGCTCCCTTAACACCGTCATCCAGGTCAAATGGGCATCACGCTAGCGGCGAATGCGTTCATGGCTAGCTAGGTACGGGACAGTTTCATTAGAATACTTTCAGAGTTTTGCAGGCCCTAAACAACTACTACTACTCATACACAGTTACCACCAATCACTGACTAAGGTGTGCAAGTACTAACACCTCACTTTACAATGGATCAAAGGACACAGCGATTCAAGAGGTAACGACGCGGCGGACGAGTTGGCCAGAAGGGGAACGGGAGGTAACAGCCATCGGTCCGGAACCGATATTGCCGATCTCATTCGGACAGGTCCGCTCGCTGCTACGAACGAGAGCAGCCAACAAACACACCTTTTTTTGACGTGACTTATCGAAGATTTGCCGCAAATGACATTAACTACTTGGCCGGACAAATGGGGAGCGCTGAAGGCTCTCACCCGGTACAACGTTTAAGACAACAGGCCTGAGGGTGCCCAGTTGGGCGCGAACCTCGGCTCAGGGCGTCGTCTGAGAGGAAAAATATTTGAAAGAATTAAACGACCCTAGTAAGTCGATAGCGATAAGCGCTGATTGAGGCAAGTCGTCGACCACGCCGGCGGTGTCGGTATCGGGGTTCTGAAATGTTTGTTGTCGCGAGCTGATTGGCTGATTCTATGGCTAGAGTAATCGGGTCGTCGGGATCGTATTACATACTTCGAACGCCGATGCTATTCAGTACCGTTCCTAAGCGGGATGTATTTGGAAGCCGCAACTACCAGGGGATTTGGTTGGTGCGGAGCAGAATCGAAAAAACTAATTTGAGCCATTGGGCAATGACAGACTTAGGTCAATGTGCAGATTTTCATTGCGAAGGAACCACGAACGATTTTGTATTTCCTGTAGACAGTGGATTTGAGAGAGACTCGCGTGAGCGAAAACTACCCCTGCATAGGTCATGATCGGACGGATGCAAGTCGTGTAGATTCCTAAGGGATAATTTACTACGCTTGTTAAGGAGACAATGAACACGGCCCATTACAAACCTTGAAAGTAAGACGTCTATCTAAGACTACGCCGAGATATTTGACTTGCTCCTCCCAAGGGATCGGCTTGCCAGACATCTTGATGACTTAAGTTGACAGCGTGACCGTGACGTATTATAATAGCCCTTTGAAAAGTACACCGCTGCACTTTTCTCCGGGTTTACCTTGATTCTCCATTTGCGAAACTACTTGCCCAAGGCATTGGCGCGTTGGAGAATTCCGGTCATCATAACTCGACCACGGCACGAAGAATAGATGGCTGTATCATCCGCAAATAAAGCTAGTTCGGTATTAGGGTATTTGGGAATGAACAAACACACCAGACTATGAACCACCGTAAATAAATGAAGGCAGGCTAAGATGGCACTACCCAACATCAATAGTTGTCTCTCCAAAAGAATTCTAAATGTGAAGAGGTCTCCACTAATACAGGTAACAGCTGCAGGTAGCAGGTGTAGCTGTGTGGTCACGGTGATATCAACAAACATCTGTTTACACTAGGTGTCACCGACAAGCCCCTGTGCAGAACCTGCATGGACGAGACAGCGGCCCATGTGCTACTGGAGTGTGAAGGAGCCGCCAACTACCGGGTCCGGCACCTTGGCCAGACGGGGTGCCTCCCTAAGGCGGCCGGCAACGTCAGAGGCTTGTTAGAATTCCTTGGGGATTTATAACATAGTAAAAGCAAAATAAATTTCTCAAGTACCGTTGTGACTGCCTACCCCTTAGTGATACGGGCGTGATATTATGTTAGTATGTTCTGATTACTTATGGCTCTGCCCACCCCATTAGGGATACGAGCAGCTGCAAGTGATTGTGTATCTTATTAACGAGACATTAATGTTACGTTTACAACATAGTAAAGACAAAATTAATTTCTCAAGTAAAGTACCTACCTAACATAACTACTTTTACTATGACATGGTAAAAGTAATCTTAAAATAAGTACTTTCGTACAATACAATAATACTTTATTGCGTACAAGGAATTAAAAACACATAACGTCACCGGGACCAACCGTGCCTTCCGAAGCACGGAATTGCAAATTGCATTGGGACAGTTAATGGGATTTATACCCTGTACCAGGAGGCCAGGGCTCGCGAATAGAAAAAGGCACGCTAGTGTTTCAAACTATCGATAGTTCAGTATCGATTATCGATCACAATCATTTTCAACTACGATTTTGATTGGTAGAAATAAAAAATGTAACTTTTCAAAAAATCTAAATTTATGAACTTTTGAGTGATTGAAATTCAGTTTAGACAATCAACCCACTCAAAATAGCCATACTATCGGAGTGTAGCAATACTATTGACTGAGGGCAAAATTATCGATAGTTTGTTATTAATCCGCAACGATAATATCGATTGTATTGCACTTAATCGATAATGTTTCTGTTAACTTTTTGACCGATAGTCGACTTGCTATCGATCGACTCTCGGTCGGGATAGATTTTATCGATAGTCATTCATTGATCGGCAAACACTAGTGCACCCAAAATTCAAAATGGCGGTGCTGTTAAGGGAAAGTTATCATTAACCATGATAAAAAATATTTTTTTTTGTAAGTATTTTTTTTCCTTTCTAAATTGTAGTCGTATTGTCCAACAGTGAACAATAACATCACGCCTTTTTCCCATTGGAGTAGGCAGAGACTGCGGAATTTCACTTACCAATACACGCTCGTATGTATCGCTACATGCCCGTACCGAACATACGTCACGTCCATACATATCACGCCTTTATCTCTTATGGGGCAGACAGAGCCACAAGTAATCATAACATAGGTACATAAATAATTATCATGCTCGTACCGCTAATGGGATGTTCTTGTGACTCTGCCCACCCCATTAGGGATAAGGGCAGGTACAAGTGATAGTATGTCTTATTATCGACAGATTAATATCGCCTTCTGCTATTGCGCGGGATATTTGCGAAGAAACGTGGCAATTCTGTGTTAGTGCCAGAGAGTGAGCGCGGGTGATTCTTATTAGATAAACTACTTTTTTACTTTTCTAGGTTCAAAGTAATCTTAAAATAAGTACCTACTTTCATAAAATACAAAACATTCATTCATTCAAACAATAGGTACCATAAAAATATTTTATTGCGCACAAAGAAATAACATACCCTTAAGTACCAGGATACTAGGATTCGAAAGAGATAGAAACATGCACACGAAAGTAAACTGTCAAATTATTTGCCAGTGCTTGTTTACTATCTGCGGAGTGAAGTTCGAAATTTTGATTTGTTTTGATAACTGTGATCAGTGATAGTTCGAGATGTCTTTGAGTAATGGAGTTTATTACGAAATGATGATGTGTGTGGGTGCCAGCGATGGCAACTTGAGTGAAGCACGGGACTTGTATCGTCAGCGATTCATAGAAGGTAGACCAGCTGATGAAGCCAGGCAACTGCCTTCATTGCGCTGCTTCAGGCGAATGGTTAACCGCCTGCATTTAACGGGCTCCTTCCACGCGTCATCAGACACTGGCCGCTCGGCGACCCGTGATCCGGAGTTTGAAGAAGCCGTACTGGACCATTTTGCAGCCAACCCAAGGACTAGCACGCGTCACGCTGCCCTGGCATTAGGGGCTGCGAACCATATGCAAGTGTGGCGAGTGATGAACCTAGATCGCCAGCATCCTTATCACATACAACGTACGCAGGAGCTAATTCCTGCTGACTATTTACCTCGTGTGGCATTCTGCGAATGGTACCGAGCTCAAGTGGAAAGCTCACCAGACTTTTCTTCGAAAGTGTTGTGGACAGATGAAGCATCATTTGTAAGAGGGGGGATTAGTAATGTTCATAATGAACATTACTGGTCGCACACCAACCCCCACCTGTCCTCCCAGTCGTCGTTCCAACACCAATGGAGGATAAATGTTTGGGCTGGTATTGTTGGAGATGTGCTTATGGGTCCACACTTTCTGGATCAACACCTGAACGGCGTCAATTATCTGACGTTTCTGGAGAACGATCTGGACGAGCTCCTACAAGCTACGATGCCATTGACCACCTATGTCAACATTGTCATGGGCAACGAACTGGTCTTCCAGCACGACGGAGCTCCGGCACACTTTGCCATTGACGTCCGAAGACACATTGACGCTCGCTTCCCCCTATGGATAGGGCGAGGAGGCCGTGTTGCGTGGCCTCCGCGATCTCCAGACCTCACACCCTTAGACTTTTTTTTATGGGGGTACATAAAGAGCATCGTCTATGCCGTCGAGTGCACCTCAAGGGAGCAGATGCAGCAGCGCATCATTGAAGCATTCCGAACGGTGACGCCGGAGATGCTGCGCAATACCAGGGCATCTACCTACAGGCGAGCAGGTCTGTGCATCGAACGGGGAGGACGACATTTCGAACCTTTCTTGTAAAACGTAAGTCTAATTATTAATTACCTACCTACCTACTTACCCACACATTCACACTTTTGTTACCTATTTACTATTAAATTAAATACCCTACCTAAACAAGTAGGTAATTTTCAATTTTAATAAAATTATGTGAGAATAGTTGTCAAAGCAAAATGACTCCAATTATTAGATGCTTTAGTGTCATTATTGTTTGTTACAGTCGCCGACGCGCCGCCGGCTCGGATTGTTTCAATCGGCCGCCGACTCCTTTTGACGATGCCGCCAAAGCCGCCGCGCGCCCGCTCGAATTTCGTACCTATCGCGGCCGTGCGAGCGCCACGAGTACCAGGCGACCAGGACGCGCTAGGAGATTGTGTAGTGCCAATGCAAGTTTTGAGTGTATTTGAGTGGATTAAGAACAGTGACCTCAATAGTGCTGTGCCGCGTTTTTTACATGCTGGAAATATTAAAATATTTTTTTTAACTGAAATTGAAAAAAATATCAAAAGTGTTTTTTTTTAACTGAAATTTTGCAGAGAAGACCTACATAAGGTATAGTTTTGTCCCCTTTCGGCTTGATACCCCCCTTCCGTTACACCCTGTATATATATATATATATATATATATATATACAACTAATGCAACTCAGATCAAACTTAAATAATGGTTCTTTAAACTTTTTTTGAAACTACCTACAGTGACACATTCTCGAATGCCCTTTGGCAATGCATTCCACAACCTGACAGCCTGCACGGTGAATGAGTCACCGTACATTTGTGTAGTATAGGTGGGAGTTTTTAGCTGCAAGTTGTAAAAGGGACGGTGAGTACGACCAGATGCTGAGAAATATGTGAAACGCTCCCGCATGTATTGAGGCGTCAAGGGATTATTTAAAATATTAAACAAGAGAACAAGGATATGATATCGCCGTCGATACCTGATCGGGAGCCATTTCAACAGTTTTCTGTGTTCCGAGACATGATCATACTTGCGGAGACCAAAGATGAAACGAATGCACAGATTCTGAAGTCTTTCAAGCTTATTGACAAGCTCTTCAGTAGCATCAAGGAAACAGGAGTCTGCGTAGTCAACGATAGGAAGCAAGAGGGTTTGAGCAAGAGATATTTTAGTTTTAAGGGGAAGATAACTCTGAAGACACTTCAACGAGTGGAATGCGCCATGCATTTTTCTGCTGACTTGATTGATGTGGGAGGTCCACGACAAATTACAATCCAGCAGCAGGCCGAGATTTTTGACAGTCTCAGTGTATTGTAGTGGTGTACCATTAAATATAACAGGTGGTAGATCCAAATTGCGAAGACGCTTGTACATCTGTCTACTACCAATAATAATGACCTGTGATTTAGTCGGATTAACAATCAGTCCAAAAGATTCAGCCCACTTGCCAATACAGCACAGGTCATCATTCATGGCAGCAACAGCGGTAGCAACTTCGTCAACCATAAAATGAGAGTAAAGCTGCAGATCATCAGCATATAGATGGTAGTGAGATGATATGACCTTAGTGATTGAGTTTATGAAAATGGAAAAAAGTAAGGGAGATAGCACGCCACCTTGAGGAACTCCAGCAGATAGCTTACACCAGTCAGACATTATGCCATCGATGCAAACGCACTGCCAGCGACCTCTCAAATAAGAATCAAACCATTCTATTACCAGAGGAGATATGTTAAGAGACTGGAGGATACCTAGAAGCACATCAAAGTCAACTGAGTTGAAGGCACTGCTAAAGTCAAGAAGGGTTAACAGAGTGAGCTGCCTCTGCTCCATAGCATGTCGGATGTCATCTGTAACTTTAACCAGTGCCGTAACTGTACTGTGGCCAGGACGAAAACCAGACTGAAAGGGGTTAAGCAGGTTGTTTTTGACCAGATATGAGCTAAGTTGACCATGAACTATGCTCTCTAAGGCTTTGGATAGGACGGGTAAAATGGAAATAGGACGAAATTGGGAAAACGACAAAGGATTAGAGGTTTTAGGAAGTGGAATAAGAAGGGCTTTTTTCCACGCCGTAGGAAACGAGCACGAAGTCAAAGAATGCTCCAGCAGATGAGTGATGACAGGCAGCACTTCGTCTATAATCAGACGTATCATCTGCAAACATATTTTATCATCGCCCACGGCACTGGAAGTGATAGAAAGGAGCGTCTTCTTAACATCACTCAGTGCAACAGAACTGAAACTGAAGGGATCGCATTTAGGTTTAGGAGCATTTCGTAGTTGCTGAAGCGTGGTCAGTCTAATATTGTCCTCCAAGTTAACCGGGGGACAGGAAAAATGGTTATTTAAGGCATTTAAGTCGACATTACCAGGGACAGACTCAGTAGGTTTTCCAACACCCAGCGATCGGAGGAACTTCCAAACCTGAGCAGGATTGGAGTCCTGAATAGTAGAGTGTATGTGACGTCTTTTAGCATCTCTACACATCCTGTTGCATCGATTCCGCAGCTTACGAAAAACATCATAGTTACGGTGGTTAGGACATCTTTTGTACCTGAGTCTCGCCTTATCACGCTGAACCATAACATCACGTATCTCCTGAGTCAACCACGGTGCAGGCAGATGTTTAACTTTGACACGTTTAACAGGCGCATGGACATCATAGATCCCACATAAAATAGAATTAAAAATATTAACCTTCTCATCAATACTGGCACTGAGAAACACCGGAGACCAGTCCGTGCCCGCCGCATCCTGCCGCAGCGCCTCAGAGTCAACACCCTTAAAACTACGCAAGAAGAGATATTTGACCTTCGACTTAGGGAGACGAAGTTTATAAGAGAGAAAAACAAGATCATGATAGGAGAATGGGGCATCAAATTGTCCAAATGAAGCAACGTTAGAGATATCGGAGACTATCATAAGGTCCAAAAGTGAGGGTGTGCACCCTGGAGCATGATGGGTAGGGGAAAGAGGTAGTATATTGAGACCAAGAGAGGTGATTATGCCTTTTAGCGCATCTGCCCGAGAGTCCTCTTTATGGAGGCATGTGTTGAAATCACCAAGAAGTAGAGTATGATCATAATCCGGACACATTCCGCTCAGCAACAGTTCAAATGAGTGAAAATAATCAATTCTGCACGACGGGCTGTAAAACACTCCGAGGAGTATTTTTGTGTGGCGTACAATTACCTCCACAAAAAGATACTCAGCCGCCGCACTGTACTCATTTGGAGATTTACTAATAATTTTAAAAGGGATATCAGCACGAAGGTATATGGCTACACCGCCGCACCCCTTACCAATTCTGTCATTTCTAATTAATTGATACGACGGAAGACTACAAATAGTAGAAGGGAGTGAGGGTTTAAGAAATGACTCAGAAACCATGATAGCATCAATATGTTGACCTGAGAAGGAAGAAAGAAGGTCAGCATAATGGCTTATGATGCTTTGCGCATTAATATGAACAATATTCAAATTCGATTCATAATTACAAAAGGCTGATGACAATTGTTCGCCCAAAGTAGGTCGATCATCAATGGAGTCGCTGCTATTTGCACTGCAATAATTATCATCAGTAGATGAACATGTAAAAAAGCTATCATTTAAGTTGCATGCTAATATATCCATAAACTATGTATAAATATAATTATAAAAGAAAATAATGAAACTAACAAAAATATTAATAATAATAAAAAATAAAAAAAAAAAAATTAAAACAAAAATATATATAAAAATATTCTAACTCCTTCAGTTCACTCTGTCAGTATACCAGGGCATGAAATCTCTTAAAATTCTTATATTATAATAAAAGCCATTCCACCCAATACCCAAGGCAAGTAAAACAAACAAAGAAAAAAAAATAAAAAATAAGAAATACAGTGTCAAGCAAAAACAAAACGCATAGATGTCTAAGGGGCGATGGATTCTGACATTTATATAAAATAGTAGGACAAACAAAACGCAGTTTACAAGTTTGACATTGACAGAACAGACGATGACAGGACAAAAACATGAGAAAAGAAAAGATTACGAAAAATTGTACCTCTAGTTACTCAAAAACTAAATAAATTATGAAAGTTGTGCAAACTACCTTAAATAAAACATAAACAGCAAAGATAGAAAACCCGGCTAAGTGAAGTGAACTTACAATGGGGACTTTGAACACACTAAAAACTTCACCTCACAGATGGTCTTTGAACCCTCGCTGTTGTAGCTCGGAGAATCTTGGAGTTACTTTGCCCAACTGCCTTCCTTTTCAGTGGTTTAGTGGATTGCTTAGTCGACAACTCAGGCAACAACAGTTTCGGCGAACAATTTACAGGAAACTCGTTAACAAGGGCAGTTAATTCCGACATACACTCCAGTCTACGACGTGTTTTATCTGGAAGCAACAGGATGATCTTCCCATCAGTGGTCCAGCAGTTGGTGACGCCGAAGTGCCGCCTAGTTGCCATAAATACGTCATGTCTGGCTTTAGTGAGGAATTCAGAGATGGTGATACCTGAGCCCTTCAATGACGTCTTGTTCTTCCAAACTTCACTCCGCGTATGATAGCTGGAAAAGCGTACCAGGAGAGGCCGAGCAGTCGCTCCACCCTTAGAACCACCCAGGCGATGACAGACTGCTATATCCTTGGTGCACTCCGGTACCAACTGTAATTGTTTGGTTAATATTTTGTTTACCACCTCTGTAGGATCCTCTCCATCTGAATCCGTGACTCCATGGAATAGAAGCACCTTCCTGCGAGCGAACATCTCATGACGATCAAGCCCCACAGCCAATAACTCCACTTGAGACTTCAGCATGCCGAATGACTTCCACATGAGTGTTTTGAATTCAGTGAACTCACTTGATAGTGCGGCAATATCCCGAGGCGTATCCGGGGAGGATGAAGCCTGCTGCAACTTGTCATCATAACTGCCCATTTGCTTGATAAAGAGGTCACTCAGCTCTTCCATGTTTCTTGATAACTTTGAGTAGATGTCCATCTCTGGCATATATAATAGATTTTAAGGAAAGGAAAAGTGATTCCCAGTATAAGGACAGGGTACTAACTTAAAATATGTTCATTAAAAAATTAAATAATTGATAAAACTATTTTAAATTGATAAATATTTATGGGAGCTTAGATTTTGGTGTAGCAAGTACGCCTACCCACAAAAAAAAAAAAAAAAAAAAAAAAAAAAAAAAAAAAAAAAAAAAAAAAAAAAAAAAAAAAAAATTTTTATAAGTACATAAATAATTATGTACCTCGAGCAATGAGAAAATAGGTAATTTTCACGTTAAAATCTGATCAGCGCTATCGATATTATTTTTAAGGAACGTAACCTGGTAAGTCCATCCTTATTTTGTGTTTGACCTCAATCGGGTCGTACGAAAGCTCACTTAACTTGGTAAAAGCATTAGATTATACTATTTTAGAGTGAACGGCTATGGGACCAACGATTGTTACCCGAGGGATAATTGTTATGAGTAGCACTACCCATACCCTGTGGGTAAACTTCCGGTCGCAAACAAGTACAGCACCCGTTTCACTGCATAAAGAACTTCTTCTTCTTCTATCGTGTGTGGTGTCAGGGTTACTATTGAGCCGCCAAAGGCCCCTGACATGACTCACTTAACGACTACGTACTTACATCAGTAAGTAGTAACCGGGACCAACGGCTTAACGTGCCTTCCGAAGCACGGATCGTCTTACTTTCAGACAATCAGGTGATCAGCCTGTAATGTCCTAACCAAACTAGGGACCACAAAGTAATTTTTGTGATATGTCCCCACCGGGAATCGAACCCAGGACCTCCGGATCGTGAGCCCAACGCTCAACCACTGGACCACGGAGGCCGTTAAAGAACTTATAGGTATAGATAGAGCTATTTTGATCAACCAATCAGCTATTGAGCCTATGGTGCGTTTAACTATGAGTAACTATAACGTGTGGGCTAGAAGCATAGAATAATACTACGTATAGAATTCAAATTAAAAAATATTTTTATTCCATAGGTAACATAGTTACACTTTGAATCGTCAATTTCTACATAACAAAAGTCTCATCCGCCTAAATCTACTGCAGCTTCTCACAACCTGTATAGCCGGGGAAAAGAAGTTGCAAGGAAAATGGCAACTCTCCACTCCCCACCAGTAGCGGCTGAGTTAGGTTTACCCCATTGCCTCTCGGTTTTACTTTAGTCTTAAAAGACTAAAGTAAAACCGAGAGGCAATGGGGTACATACGATTTATCGTATGGACGTCAGACGTCACACACGCATATGCGCCTGTACGATAACGTCAATGTCTGTGTAAAACGAGGTGTTTTGTATGAAGTGTCCGGGGTGTGTTAGAAGCACTAGAAGTCAACTAGTTTTCAGTAGTGTCAACACATCGCATGGTTCCTGCATCTGCATTATGCTGATAGTCCCTCACTTTAGAACCCTGGCGCTTTTACACGTTTGACATTTAGTATGACTTACGGAACAATTTGTCAAAAAAGGTAATGTGACATGGTGTACACGTTAACGTTCGTGACCGTACTTCTATTGTCTCAGGACGTCCACCACCTTATGATCACTCTAATGAACATCCTATATGCTTTTTGTACCTTATTGTTTTGTGAATATTTTTAAGTGATGTTATTGTCTTGTCTTTGTGTGTGGCGTCCTTTTATAATAAAGGATTTCTATTCTATTCTAAATTGGCACGTCGCAACATTTACTCTATCTTAGAGTACACTTTTCCAAACACAATTAGTTAACTAAGTAATAAATTAATAAGTACAGTAAGTGCAGTAAATAGTAGTAGTGTAGGTTGGTAGTAATTAGTTATTTTGTTTTTAATAATGTGTGTGTTGTTACAATTGTAGTTGAATGGAATGTATTTGTTTATGTTTTTTTAAATTTATAAAAGGTTGAATAAAGATTTAATTAGAAAAAATGTCTTGCAATTTTAAAAAATAAATAAAACAAGCAAACGAATTTCAAAACTCAATAGGCAGAAAAGCGTACACGATCAAAATCAGAATGTTTTGAAGAAAGGCCAGGTTAAGGGTGCTCTAAACCGGCGAGCATGTTTGAAGATTTTGATGAGAGTCAGGATCGTAGTAAGTGGAATTCCGTGGTCTCTCTATCCCTGTGGATATCCATGTATTTATTATACAATTTTATTCTCCACTGAGCTAGTCAAAGGTAAGTGGATCCATTGCAACATCCATCGTTATATTTTGTGTCTAAAATTTTGACTACCTATTTTAAAAACGATATTTTTCGAATAAAATTTTCAATATCGGATATTAGCTCCAATATTCCAGTTTCGAATATTGAATACCGGTATCCAAGCTGTTCTTCTAACCCTGTTTCCCCAATGTGTAACAAACATCCACATAAATTGTTTGAGCGAAATCTGCTTCGTAGTTTTCTTTGCAAGTCGTTTTAATTAACTAGGCTTCGGGCCAATGGAATGTCGAGATAATTTTAGGTGCAGCACCACCTGAGCTTCGTATCGAATCGATACGTCGACTTATCGAAGCTGGCTCATAAAACTCAACACTTTACAGCGTACTTTTGTGACAAAAACAGGGCGAAAGCAGGTTCATTTCTCGGGTGTTTCTGGCAAGGAAATATTTACGTGTTTTAGTAGTGTTTTGTTGTGGAAAATTATCCTTTTTATTTTTCGTTTTAAGCACAAGTAGCTAATAGTCATAAGTGTGTCAAATCAAACATTCAAATCAGAAAATATATCTCTAAAAAAATAAACATTTTTATAGCTATTTTGGTTGGTAGGTGCTACAAAATTCAATTCAATTCAAAACAATTTATTTCGGATAATACGTATACATCCATAGCTACGATTCTGTGATTTTCTTGTTTTTTTTTGACGTGACTTGTAGATTTGCCGATTTGATTTCTCACTTGGTACAAAATTTAAGACAACTGGCCTGAGTGGAATTAAACAATCTTAGTAGGACAATACCGATAAGCGCTAAATGAGAGATATTATACCTGCAAGCACCTTCTAATTTTATTTTAAGTTATACTTACCCATCATTTTCTAATTCGAGTAATATAGGCATTTCGCTGATATGCAACCCGTTTCACGTGTGTCAACTTAATTCTGTCGGGTTATTGCCAACATACAATTTTGGAAGGGTTTTGTAAATTTCTGCCTAAAATTGACGTGTGTTCCATAAATATTATGTCTGTCGATTATCCGTCCCTTTCCTTTTTGGTGGATAAGAAAATGACAACTTAAAATAAACTCTAAACACTTAAAATAAACACTGTGATAAAACACTATGTCACTGTGTTTTAATAAATTAATATTAATTTTGTAAGCATAGGCGCTTTTATAGAACCACCGTAGATAGAAGCAATAATATTTTCTAATATTTTTTTAGATCATTCGAAATCAAAACCAATTGAATGAAGAAACACACAACACTTTTTAAATGAAAGTATTTACACAAACAAAATCAAATCAATTAAGTACCTATACTTAATACAAAATTTTTCGAAAATAACATGTAAAACGTAGAAATAATTTAAGTTCCCTTACATCAAAGTACACATTGCGATTGAAAGTTACGATCACGAATGATTTCCAAAATTTTTATTATAATCAATCTGTAGCCAAAACATGGCACCATGATAAGTGAACAAATTATATTGACTCATTAAAAAGGAGGGTTATATGTTTAACCTCTATGTATGTGTAGTTATGTTATACACGTGTGTTCCAACCTAACTTCTAAACCAGCTGTAAGAATTTAACAAATGAGGTGTCACTAGAAGCGTCTTGATAGTCCGGTGGTTATAGGCTATGTGACGTCACGCTAAATTCAATGTGGAGCCCTCTAAACGTCATAAAGTGAGGACGAAAAAAACTTTGTCCGAATGGTACTGTGTTGGGTATCAAATGAAAGAGCTTAATTTGCATATTAGAAATAAATATCTCCATATTACTAGCCTTTACTTGCGGTTTCCCTTGTATTTACTCGACAAACACTTTGAATTGATAACATTCCGTGTTATCTCCTAAACTCACGTTCACAACAAACTCACACACATACACACACACACACACACACACACACACATACACACCCCCACACATACTCAACTATAGGACCGTATCTTACCTACTTGTAATATATATATATATATATATATATATGATGATGATGATGATGATATTTATATATAAAAACAACAACATAAAAATGTAACCTAATAGTTTAAACTTATAGATATACTGTTGATTATATGGTTTGATGACTGATGTAAGTACCATTCTTTGTTGTATCAGGTGTTAGGGGCTCTAACCGGGCGTCTTGTACAAATTCATACTCATGGTAAACGTACTGTACGGTCGCCGCGACACAAGCTGTGCTTAGTGCGGCGACCATTGGTTGTTCTACCCACATTAACGATGCTACAAAATGTATTTGCCTAGATTGTTATCAACTTTAATGTATTTGTTTTGCAGGTTTGGTAAATAAAGAATTATTATTATTATTAACATGACTGCTCAGACATGTTCTGGATAGGTTTTATCTCAAAACCTTGCATAAAACTCATATTAAAGGCATGTTATCTCAATAAATAAGACCCTAAAATAATGTAAACAAAAATAAAAGTTTAAAAACTTAACACCAACTACGAAAAAATAACGTTCTAAAAGGTATGAAACAAGAAAATAGGTATATTACTGTGAAATTCTGATAAATAAGGCCAAAAATATTCATTTCGATTGCGTTGATTAAAAACCTTGATTTTTATACAGCTTCAAGAGACTGCAGACATGAGTATTACATATGTAAATTTCAACTTGATACCTCCACGCAAAAAAAAGAAAAAGGTCTTGACGGACAAACGGATGATCCTATAAGGGTTCCGTTTTACCTTTTGAGGTTCGGAACCCTAAAAAATCAATATTGTTTGACATTTGTTTGCATTGCGCACTTTACTTTTGTATACGCAAATGACAAATTGAAATATTGCTTTTTTGATTAATTTCTTCGATGTGGCTTTTTCACGCGGTCTGGATTAATCCATTATAACTATTTTTCAGGATAGGAAGCAGCTTTAGCAGGTCTATTTATAAATGTGTAAATAGAAGGATTATGTCGAAATTAGGGTAGGTACCTACATAATCCTTACCTCGAATTATGGGCAACCATTTTATGAGGATAACACCCTCTTAAAAATTCACAAGTAAGTATTCATTTTTAAATGCTTGGTTTTGAGATCCGTTTAAGTTGAAACAGAAAAATCTTTTTTTTATGTATCACATACGCTTTGCCTTTGTATGAAATGTACCACGCTGTATGGATCACATCCGTAAAAAAATGTATCAACCATCACCGGTTATAAACGAAAAATAAAACGTCGTCATAGGCTTGTGGAATTGACAGGTCTGTGCAGGACGGAAACAAAAAATGAAAAATAATTTGCAAAATAAGAAAATAAGTATACGCATGTCAATAGAAACTTTCCCCTTGTACAAAAACATAGCGTTGTTGCCAATTTAAAAGCTCTTACCTTATTTTTTTTTTTCAGTAAGTATCGAATTGTATTTTGCTCTCAAAACATTAAGTACAAACTCTGATGTACCTACAAAAATATATTTTAATATTTTTAACACACAGTCATACAAAAAAAAATTAGGGGGAAGTTTTTTTAATTTCTGTAAAATTGACCCGATTGCACATAATAGATTTTAAATTGGCAACGACGAATTTGCGTGTTTGACATCAACAGTATGGTCGCTAATGATAATGACGCTTAGGTCAACAGTCAACATGGAATAAATTAATCAAGCAAAGATGGATTTAGGTGGTACACTAAACCAACTTAACTATATTTTTTTGGGATCACACAGACGCATGAGTTGCATGCATGTTATTGTCATTCTGTTATTTAATTAGAATCAAAGTTTTTAAGTTCAAACGTGGTGACCAAAATATCTAATCTCATTTTATAGTCATATCTCTCTGATGCTAGGCAAACGCCTCCCTCCTGTTCTTCAACGTATCGTGATTAAAATAAATAATATTAAAAAACTCATCTAGTTGATGACAGCAGCAAACACCTGAATGTTTTGATGCCAAAAAATTTACTGGTAACAAAATTTGCAATTTTCAATCAGCCGAAGTCATTCCTAGATATTTTATGATTAACCTTGCCAGGTCAGCTTATCGCTCAAGTAGATAGTTCATCATTTATGAAAGGACAAGTCCAAAAACTACTCGTATTGTAAAGCGTTACGACATAAATACCAACAACGTTCAACAGAATCACCGCACGAAAAGTTTTCAAATTCGAATAGATTTATGGACTCCGTGTCAATCTGTGACAGTGCGAAGTGCCGTGAAAAAAGAGGAAAACCAAATAAACTGGAGTTTTATGCAACAACGCTGTATTCATTTCTGTTGGAGTCGAAAATACGAGCCTGAATCATACGGTACGGTGGACATGTCAGTTACATAGCGTTGTTTCTGCTCCATCAGTTCACCGGATAATGCTTGCCTGTTGTTTTTTGTGGCGAAACCCATCTGTTTTATTGAAAGACAAGCTTTGTTTAATACCTGAAGCTATTGTGAGCTGGAAGTGTTTCACCGAGATTTGGTTCTGAAGTATGATTATTTCTTTGATCACTGTATGTGTTGTCAGTATTTAATCATAAACGCATTCAATGATCGCATTACTGAATAACATCAATTTAATCTTTTATCATGAATTTCTTGAATCAATTGCACGTGATTCGTTTAGTCGACGGGGAATAGAATTTGCTAGAACACACCAAGCTGGATCTCACAATTTTTTGACGCAACTTGCATTATTCTTCATATTGTTGTATATTGGGTATGTTACCAATATAGAAAATAATTTACAATATTCTTTGTCTTCTCCTTCCTAAGATGAGCACGTATGAAAGGTAAAAGAAGTCCAACAGTACACTTTTCTCATAATTGGTATCAAACGTACGATGTACCGAGACAAGCCAACAAAGTTTGAGATGTCTTCATGAGATTAGTTACAAGTAGTTAGTTACAACAAACTACAAACTTAATTCAGTGAAGTTTAGAACCTCGAATAAACCAGACACTCAGCTAGCTGAGAATCAAGTTTGATTTAGACGTAAAGTTCGTCTAGTACTAGAATAGAATACCACTTGATTTATGTTCTTATCTTTTAAAAGCCATTTGAAACGACATTGACAGAGAGTGGTTGACTAATGCATCGGATGGTCTATTAATCGATAAATCGTCACGATTTTTGACTTTCAGGTAGTAAAGTAGTCGAGTCATTCATTATTGTTTTAGTCAGTTGAACAGAAAACTATCGACACATTAGAAATTGACGGACTAAAACATGAATTTAGTTTGAATAATAAAGCATCAAGTTTTAAGCAAATATGATATCAAACTAATCGTTTATCAAAGTAAGTGCTTATGAAATAAAGCGTTGTGCACAGCAAGCACTTTATGGACCTAGCGTAGGTTGAGGGCTATCGAAATAATTAACGCAGTAAAAGAACAAACAATGCCCATGCAGAATAATTTACGAGCTGAAATTAATTAGCAATTCGCAGATGGTCTGATGGACGGACAAACAGTTAAAGAGGAAAATTTGCTAAAATTAAATCACCTTGTTTTATTAACTTAAAAATGAAGGCAGAAAGTTGTTTAATTGCACTGTTCACTCATCGGATGTACGGGACCTTTACCTTTCAAATTCTTTTTAAGACGTTGAAAATATTTCATGGGTCTTTGAAATAAAGTTTCGTGGTATAAATATCATCTTTCGTGTAGGATTCGGAGGATCTTAAATTTTGAATTACAATTTTTCAAGGAAATACATTCTCTACATAATATATATTTTGACTCGAAAATGTCCATGCGACGAGAGAGACAGCGCTCTATTTTGATAAACATCAGGTACACAAGATCAGTGTCCGGTTCGATTTCCGATCAGGTTAATTTAGGAAACGAACTGAGCTAAATTGATTCAGATCTGAATGTGTTTCCATCCAGAGTGCGCAAGCTTGTGGGTGGAGTATTTTTCGTAGCCTCTACTAATAATTTGAGATGACTATCTATACCTAACAGGTATTATTAGAATGTAGTTCAGTACAATTAGAGATTTCATATAGATAATGTTTTACATTACCTTCAATACCAGTTAAATCTGTCAAAGTGCAACTAAGCCAATGCTGTGAAATTCAATAGAATAGTAAGGTATCTGCTGAGATTCGGCAGATCGATACTACTAGTATGTATGTCACTTTCATCCGGGCGAGAGTTCTTAACGCTCCCCATTTGTCCGGCCAAGTAGTTAATACCATCTGCGGCAAAGCTAAAATTAGTCACGTCAAAAAAAAACATTATGTAATTTTCAAAAATGTATTTTAAACTAGTTATAACCAACAAATATCAAGGATATTAACTCATTAACAGTCGTTGTTCAGCTAAATTAACCCACAACCAACCATTACGAGCGAACGGGTAAGTATCTATTTCGAATTCCGTGCCAGTTCAAAAAGCACTCCAAACCATGTAGAATTGCTACCATAAGTCACAATTTCCTACCTAAAGCCTACTTCGAGCTGCGAGCGAGTTCGAAGGTTAATTGAAACATTCACAGGTAGCAAATGAAGCTATAAATCGGCCCAGATGATCCCGCTGTGACTTTATTTCTTCTCCTGTTTTTATGTGATTGCCTTTTATAGTACTCACCCGTTTAATTCAGGTATAGTCAAGCTTGCTTCCTCTCTGTGATTCGTGTTCTGATGAGCTCTTCGCATAGCATTTGTAAAGCTATTAGCATCAAAATTATTAGCACTAGTAGTAACTCGACTTCTTCTTTTAGTAACAATGGTAAGATAGCACATTTTTTAGTCTTTTATTGTAAGGAAAACAGGCTGTTTTACTGCAATAGCCATAGTACCTACATTTCAAGCACTTAAATTCTCACAACCACCTAGAAGGACGTATATTGACCAAATTGGAGATGTCCTTAGAAATGATTCAGTATGATCTACTCTGAACTGGCGTGCGTGTATGAAACGATTGATGAATGTGGAGGAAGCAAGAGAAGTGTGTTAGGAGCAAATGGAATACCATAGTCTCTGCTTACCCCGATGGGAAAAAGGCGTGATTTTATGTATGTATGTAGATTCTCACAAGTTAACCCTTCTCAGGAACAGCCTATATTTGTTCAGTCCCACCCCCATTTGAACACAACCAAAATCCAAAGGGTTAACCCATTATCCATACCGTCATGAATGTACATTTACAATGGAAGACTATGAATACGTTAAATGCTAACAATACTAAAGTCTAAATTTGGACGGTATTCAATTTCAATATTGCTAAGGTTAATGGATACACGGAGTTGATGATCGTGCGATAAATACGAACGTCAACATAAAGTGAAGTTATGGTATTCGTCGGGGGGTGTCAATAATACGAAAGTGCCTATTAATGTAAGTCTACCCTTACGCCGAAGATTGTAAACCGGGACATAAAACTGCATGAAGAGCTCTGATGTATGACATAATATTTGGCGTGTTGAAGTTTACTGGCGATGAGATTGAATGTAAAGGTATTTTTAAACACACCTTATTTCCGTTATCACCATATCTGGGCAGAAGAACAAGTTACCAGAAGACAATAGTCTACTTGTGAGCACTTAGGCAAACGAGATATTTTTTATAAAATTTCAAAATGAAAATTTTAATGGACTCAGAATTGCAGTGACGTAATCAATAAATGTTGTCAAATGTGATACCTATTTGAAGTATTTACTAGGACAGAGAACAATGATATGCACAGCTGATCGTTTAACTGTATATTCCAGACTGATTCAATCTGCCACTACCCTCGTTACAGAAATACAATTATGATTATTATACTACCTACATTACACTATTCATTTGCATTCATCATCATCAATTTAAGAGCCACGCTCTTGTCGGTGCAGCATTTCCATGTTACTTTTTTAGGGAAAAACTCTTGCCTTCCGCCCTGCAGTACTCTGTCTGACGCAAGTGGGATGGCGCCCAGAGTAGTATATTACAAAGCCATACTAGGACTCCTGTCCTCCGCCTCTGAATAGTACTAACAGTTACTGCTGTCCTCTGTCAGGTTCCAGGTTACAGTCCCTGTGACTTAGCATTAACACAAATAATAATAACACAGCATTTGCATTAACACGTGTAAATTCGAAAATAAGTCAATAATATTTTTAATTGATTGTTGATCATCTTAAACCAAAAAAAAACAGGCCATTCGCGGCTCAATAAAAAAACCTATCACCGTGGCTGGTGATACAATAATCCAATTAAGATGATAATGAACAATAAAACCAATTATTCTCAATAAGTTGACGAGGGTCATAATAATATTAGGAAATTCTTACAGTAATATTCTTCTATTTATTATTATCTCCCCCTAAGATATACCTTCGTTATATTACTGGAGAAATGAGATTATAAGTCGATGCGTGATGTAATAATACGAATTGTAAGAAAACAAACGAAGTGGCTGTGTTCGAGGACGATAAATTAATTTAGCCAGAAGATGTCAGTTTCTATTATTTTTTTTTTTTTGTGAATTGTGTATCCTTCAGAGATTCCAAAATTGTATTTAACAAATGATATTTCTTAATATTTCTCGACATATTCTGATGTGGCCTAAAATGTTGTTTTGTTCTTTTTCGTAGAACTTAATACAGTGATGGCTGTAAAAGATTTCTTTTAGAAATAAGCGCTCCTTTTTTATATAATTTCGTTAACGCTCCCTGCAACTTACGTAAGTAGATACGCTGCCTTTTCCGTATCTAATGAGGATCAACAAGGTTTTTAATGTAATTTTATTTTATAAAGGTACTTACATTTTTGATATATTCATTGTTTAAGTTTACGCGGTTATTATCATAATTAAAACATTAATAACGGGTTCTTACCGCGTTTAAAATGTAATATGAGACTCCTGATATTTCGACACTGTTGCACTGTTGCTGTTATCCCTATTTTAAACGCGGTAAGAACCCGTTATTAAGTTTTTTAATTTTGATATATATTATATTTTTTTTATTTAACCAAAAAAAATTAAAAAAATGTACATATAATACATGGAATAATGCAGACATTCCAATAAACCGTCTTGGGTTTGTCCTGGCATGCCACGACACACACACTACGACTCATGCACTACGACTAAGGACCTGTGCAGACGACAGACTATCCGTGACGCACTTTTTAGTCTGTGAAAATATAACCTATGCAATTATATGCAGTAATGCACCGGATTTTTTGCGCGTCGTGTGCGTTACTGCATATAATTGCATGCATTATATTTTCACAGACTAAAAAGTGCGTCACGGATAGTCTGTCGTCTGCGCAGGGCCTTATGATTATCGAATTATTGTCAGTTGCATGCAACTCACCGGGCGCTAAGTCTCGTGTGTCGTATGCGTGACGTCACACGTAGGCTACCTACAGTTACAGCAGACGGTCTCCCAAGTAAAAACTTAGATTCGAGACGCTCCCACGCTTGATTTACGTCTCGAAATGTTTGTTTAGTAAAGCAACTTAATTTTTTTTAAATAAATAAATACAAATAAATACATACATAAACTCACGCCCGTAATCCCTAATGGGGTGGGCAGAGCCACAAGTAATCAAAGACAACTTGCAGCCACTGTTGATACTATGTCGTAAGCTGGATATGATGAACCTAATAAATAAATAATAATAAATAATAAATTTTATTGTGTTAGGGAAGCTTACAGCATTACTTACAATATATGTGACTTCATAATAACTATAGGCCAATTACAAGCAACCACAAATTATTGAAAACAAATTTAAACTATATGAGAAAAAAAAGAAAGCAATTACAAGAACATACAATTTTAAGACATGTGTAAAACCATAAAAGTAGAAACATTAAACAAAATAAAATACTGCTACTACAACTAATAATAATATTGCTATTATTTAATTAAGTATAGTTATTTACAAGCAAGGTCCTAAGAGTACCAGCGCTGCTGCAGAACAAATCGCATTCTGAACTATTTAAAGTGTTGAATAGTTTGAGCGCACGAGGCAAAAATCTGTTACCTCGGTAGTTGGTGCGGCAACGCGAAACATGAAGCAGACGATTGTGACGCAATTGTCGGTTAGGCACTTGTAACTTAATACTGCAGAGGAGGTCCGGAAAATTTATTTTAGCTTGCGCTATCTTGGTCAGAAAACAGACATCAGCGATCGTCCTGCGGAGACGCAATGTAGAGTAGTATCTCACTTTGTAAGGAGGTGTTTCATGTTACCCTACGATTCGTTTATTTTGACAGTGACTACCGGCACAGACGCGATTCTGTCAAACTGATAAGACTTCACCACGGTAGCACCTTCAGTTGTCACCCACTTCTCTGTGCCCACTTCCGACCCTAGCAGTTTATTGTTTAAATTCACGTCAAATTGAATATACTTGAGTACTAATATCTGTTTCTTGGGAGCAAAGACAAACACTTATGATATGTAAGCTACATTTAAGTAAGCAATTTACGGTTGACGTCTTCAGTGCTTATTCAAATTCAAAAATATCTTTATTCAATAGTTAACATACTTCTTCTTCTTCTGTCGTGTGGATTGTGATTTGGATTACCGACCCCATCAACCCTGGTGTCAGGGTTATTACAGAGCCGCCATAGGTCCCTGACATGACTCATGTATTGACTAGGTACTTATCAGTAAGTAATAACCGGGACTAACGGTTTAATATGCCTTCCGAAGCACGGATAATCTTACTTTTGGACAATCAGGTGATTGGCCTGTAATGTCCTAACTAAACTAGGGATCACAAAGTGATTTTTGTGATTTGTCCCCACCGGGATTCGAACCCGGGACCTCCGGATCGTGAGCACAGCGCGTCAACCACTGGACCACGGAGGCCGTTAAAAAAGTAGTTAACATAGTTTCACTTTGAATCGTCAGTTTTTACATAACGAACATTTCATCCGCCTGAAACTGCTGTAGCTTCTCAGAACCTGTATCTACCTTATTAGTATCGGCTCACATCGGGCTAATTTTCTCTGACATAATCCTTTCAAGCAATATCCTGAGTACAGATTGGCTTAACCTAATAAGACACGACGAATTTATTAAAAATATCATAGAAGGAAAGCTAGAAGGAAAGAGAGAGAGGGGAAGACCAAGAAGAGCTTACATGGAACAGATTAAAGAAAAGGTTAACGTCGTGTCTTAAAGGGAAGTCAAGGAATTTGCCTTTGATAGACTGGAATGGAAAATGCTACACTGACAAGAGCGTGGCTCTTAAATGGATGATAATGAGATTGGCTTAAAATAATTAGGTATCTGTTGAGAGTTTTGTATATAATATTTCCGACTGTTCAGGCCAAGTGGTGAATGCCAGCCGAGACAAAATCATTAAATGTAACTAAAGTGTAAAAGTGAAAATACTTTTAGTACCATTTCACTCCGATCTTTTTAAAGCAGGAAACGTTAGGTAGCCTCATTTATGGAAATCACACAAAAAGTCGTAATTTAAATCGGTTTGAAGTAAAAATGGAAATAGCCGAGGCTCCCGAGCACCAAAATGGGATGTGAATTTCTCTAGCCAGTCTAAATAATGAGAAAGTCGCTTTTATAGGAGCGAACAGAATTCTGAGGTTTACAGTTACGATTACAGAGAAAGTAATTTAGGTATTTATCCCGCGAAGACTAAACTAAAAATACTTTTGAACATAAATATTAAAACGTGAGAAAATACATAATATCTTATTTATTTTTGTTACAGAATTTTTGGATATAATTTCGAAGGAATTTAGCATTTATTTTGTGTTTTATGCGCAGTAAACAGAATTTTATTTTATTATTTGTTTATTTAATTATTCACAATAAAACACAAGGAACACAAAAAAGAAAACAGACGGTACAAGTAAAAGTATCTCTAAGCAAAGAGATTCCTTCCAGCTGACCTTTACGTTGCTTTTATATTTATTATTTTCTAAAACAAAAACGTTATGAAGTAACTCCACTAAATATGTGACTGACTAATCATCTCAGTAACACTACTAGGTAAGCCTCAGTAACTACCGCAATAAAAAAAATTGGGTTTCCGTAACGAATATCCAAAACCTCCTATTCCAGTGCACGGACGTTGGCGTCCACCACCTGCAGCTAACAGCGACGACGCGACACGAATTACAAACAGCCTCCATTATAATTTGTTAAGCTATAAATAAATATACACCATTATTCTCAGCCATGTCGCCCGTTGCACAGAAGTGTTTAGCAAATTACGACTAGAAGCGAATGCAAATATAACCCGCGTTCAGCTGCTTAACTTCCCCGACATGTTGTTAGAGGACGGGCCATTAAGAACTCTGACTCCAGGTTTGCTGAAGTTGGTAATCCACCTCACAATCCACACTATAGAAGAAGATAGGACCAATAATTGTATAGATTGATCACCTAGCACCATGCGATTCATCATATTCATCTATAATCAAAATATTCGTATTTGGAATTTCTCATTATTTAAGGATAATCATTAAAATCTTTCCGACTCGAACGAGCTGTAAGAATTTTCAAATTTATTATAATCATTAATGTAGAACAGAGAACGCCAAATTTTAATCAGTTAATTTGAAAATTGTCAGTGATTTTACGTGCCGAATTATTTTGGCGGAGTCATTAGAATTTCTCAAATTAACAAATAAAAAACGGTCTTATCTGTTCTGTGCCAGTGAATATAATTCCATACAAAAAGTCCTTACAGCGCAATTATATACCTACATTATCACTCTACACGTGGATTACATACGAGCTTGTACTTATGCATGTATAGGTAAATTCGCACATTGGGTTGTCACCCTTTGGTCGGAAGCTATTTAGCAGTTATATTGCTCGGGCAATATGATAGATAGCAGCCGGTAGATTGCAGTTTTCGAAAGGTTTGGGTGATGCTAATGGGATGAAGGACCGTTGTGTTTAGTAGTTTCTGCCAAAATGAGTGTTCAAAAAGAATCAAATTCCAAAATCAAGCTAATTTGTTTTTTTTGACCAGAAAATTCAATCCGTTCCACTTGTAAAGAATTAGTAGAATTTTTGGCCAGTAATAATTTTAAGCATTCACCGTTAAAGTTGTTTGTGCATTCCGCCAAAAAAGAACAAATTTGTAAACCGGGCTAAGAGTCGCGAACTACTAAAAACTCGAAACTCTTTGCTTCATTAATTCGATATCTTGCCTCAGTGGCGTAGCACTAACTTTCCACAATCAGTTTGCGAGCAATTTAATTGCCGCCGTAGAGTTCACTGCAACCCCTTTTAGGAGGAGGAAAGTTTATTCTGAACATGGATGCGATGCGGACAACCTAAAGTTGTTCCAGAATTCGGTTTTCAAAAATAGCTACTTATATACAATAATATACATTATTGATTGATTCTTACGTAACCGAAAAAGCGCATCAAATGGCCGGGGGTTTCAGGGCAAAGAACTGAGGAACCTAACTTTGTCAATTTTATTAAATCTGGATGACCTTCACAAACACTTTATTGATAAAGGATGCACAGTAGAAAAACATCACCATGCCATATTTAATAAAGAGTCTCCAACAAATGGGCTTGTTGATATGGTAATAATAATGTTTAGTTTCTTTTTCGTGTTTCCAATACGCGTAGGATGTTTTCGCAGATTCCTTTGACCTTTCCGGGTATAACAAGTACAGGAACTTCTTATTAGGAGGTTTAATAATGACTATTACAAGAAATTTATATCCATAGTTCATTGGTTCATAATTCACTGGCACAACGAGTAGTGGAGGTACCGGAGTTAGTTAAATAAAAAGCCAGTTTGTTATTATTATTAGTAAAACTAGTCAATCATACAAAAACACGTCTGACAATGGAAACTGTTGAAATACAAAGGAGGTAAAAAGATATAAAAAATTATAAAGTATGTTTTACCTTTCTTAAAAGTAATTTTAATATTGCAATTATTGTCATTGGCTTTGTAAACATAATTCGGCTACTCCAAATCAAGTGAATTTTTGTTAGACCAGGTATCTGAAGAACACGGCTTTGACCTGTCAATTACTGCAAGTACAGTCGTCGGTGAAATAAACTACAAAATTAGTTCAAGTATGGTCGTTGGTGAAATAAACTACAAATTGTATATTTCAGGTAATTGAAAATGTATCGATGTAGCTAATCTGACCAAGATCTGATCTGATCAAGAGCAGTTTCATCTACGAACACTTTTTGTCCAGTTTTGAATATAATAAATCAACATTATTTTAACTTTGGATATATTTAAGATTCAAGGGCGTTTATACGCTCCCAACTCCTAACTCTTATCACAGTGTCAACTATGTCCGCAGAGTACATAGATCGGTATGCCAGCGGCTCGTTGGGATTCGCCGGAATAGTTTGGGCGTTTAGCGGGATGACACACAGGTTCTCGCCTTCAAGAACAATGGCCACTCTGGGCGACCAGCCAAATTGCGCCAAGCCAGTATTTACCGCGGAATGCAACCCCAGACAATACCGAAAACACATTCGTTTTGTCTGAAAATGACAATGGAACACGACAATTAAATGCCCATTTTTGGACAATGGTTCCTTTTGATTTATTTCCACGAGCGTATTGATAACGCGTTTTTTGTTCTTTTCACGTTTGGTAGCTAAAAATAATGAAGTTGGACTGGTATGGTACATTCACCTATGTAATCTATTCATGCTAAAGAAAGCGAAAATGTGGCTAAATAAAAGGCTGACTGTAAATAGAATCTTTGCAGACTGCACTTTTATTTTACTTTCAGTAAGAAGATAACATGCAGTCACTTAATGGAAGTCCTGAGATGAACCGTATGGCGACAGAAGATCGTCGAAATTATTTGTTCAATACATTAAAACTTACAAAGTTATACGAGTACACATTAATATTGCAGTATAATACACATAATATTACTAAAGCCCCGGTCACATACGCCCGCTCTAAGCTAGCAGAGCTGTAGTATTAGAACGTCGACCATATCCCGTAGGAAATGTAAACTAAAATTAAATGAACTCGGACAAAAGGAAGCATTTATCTTACTGGCTTCTGGCAAACTTACAGAAAATGAAGCTAAAGTATTCCAAAAAGAAATTCACGGAAATGGAAAATGCATTTATTTTAACCACTATTCAGAAGTTAAAAGGCTAGTGAAGGCTATTAAAGAAAAGAAATTGAAATCAGATATTATAATAAAAACCCAATTTCTTTCTATACTGGACTAGAAGTACTTAAGTAACAATAAAGAAGCTGCCGAGAATCTTATAAAGGCGACTAGGGGATGGAGTCTTATAATATAATACTATGTATCTTGGCTAAATACGGAATATATTGTTGGTAACCTCATAAAAAATCTATCTCACCGCCTAAAATATACATGCGAGTAATTATTATCTTCTGACCATTGTGTGACACTACTGTTCATGCTGATAGAAATTGCGACAGCATTATATTTTTCAGAAATCCTTTGATTAAGCAGAAAAGACGTAAACATATCTAAATTAATTTTGTAAATATTCAAATAGTTCGCTCCCGTTTTTAAATATGGAACATAATTGGTTAATAAACCATAATTATTATTTTCTTCCACAAAATAAGTCCACCAGAAAAACAAAGCACGTTCACAAGCCTTTAATGTTGCATTCTTACCCTAAATATTTAGTGGGTCAGCTTTCCCAACAATTTATTTTCGAGTTTTTTTTCCTCGAGACCAAAGTCCAGAGTAATGGTCGCCGCAAATTAGACGGGTAAAATTATTGCCTTTTCCAAAACATTACTCATTGCTGCTCTACACCACAAAGTGTTTAATTTACTTTTTAAATTAGTGAACAGTTGATGGATGATGGTTTTCATTTGTTGTATTACTTATTAGTTGAGAAAGGGTGACAATTACTTATGTACCGGACACCGGAGTAAACGGCTCACAATGTTCTGAACGTTCAACATTGTTTTGAATAAGTACTGAATAAATATTATGAGATGCCTCGTTTACTTAAACTATCAAATAACATAATTATACATGATCTTCTTCTTCTTATCGTGTCGGTTATGAGGTGGATTACCAACCTCATCAACCCTGGTGCCAGGGTTATTATTGAGCCGCCATAGGCCCTCACAAGGCTCATGTAACGACTACATACTTACATCACTAAGTAGTGACCGGGACCAACGGCTTAACGTGCCTTCCGAAGTACGGATCGTCTTACTTTCGGACAATCAGGTGATCAGCCTGTAATGTCCTAATCAAACTAGGGATCACAAAGTTATTTTTGTGATATGTGAAGTTATTAGATGCAGTTTAATTGCGTTCGTCATATGGATACCACGACAATAAGCATATTTATAATTTAATTTTGAATTTCATTTTGATCAAAGGATATGAGTTAACAAATCCTTGTGTGACGGGGCGGTGATTTTGTGATGTCAAAATAAAACAGCAACGCCTTGATTGTTGTGTATTGAGAGAAGAGTTAGAGCGAAATTTCCGCGATCGAATGTGTCTACAAAAATGTTTCCATATTCAAAAAATTGTCTTAAATATTTATATGTGTTGTAGCCGATCTGTTCCATGGGATTCTTCGGGTACTTTTCAATAAAGATGCTTCTTATTCAATTAAAAGATGTATTCTTGCTATTTTAAAGATGTTTGTGACATAAAAGAAGTTGAATAAAAAGTTACAAAACGAGTAAAAGATGCGTCGATGTCTCAAGATGAAGATTATAGAAGCTTTTTTTTGTCTATCCGTCAAACTCGAATGACAGCTATTGCCGCGCGCTCGCCGCAGACGGGACGCTCGTTTCATAGAGCGCCAACAATATGTATTCAACATAACTCAAGATTTTTCTACGCTATTATAATTATGGGTCGGTTGTGTTTCGAAATACAACCAAACCAATCTTTTACACAATTCCGCCCAATCAGTTTCCGCATACCGTTATTTTGCTTTGCAATATTTCCTCCCCTTATTTACTAAACAACCTTTTTGAGGCGTAAATAATGCATAGTCACCACGATCATCGGGCAAATGGGGTAGTACGGGGTATTCGAACGAAATTAAAATGCAATTTGTCATTTCCAAAAGCTGTTTGGCAAAAATGTCATCATTCATTTCGGTTCTTGAGTGGGTGGGATGGACAAAGAGCGTTATTGTCCTTCCCACCTGCCACTTCGACACAAACGAGGACTGAAAGGAAAGCTCTGTATTGTTTAGTGCAGAGAGAATGTTTGAGGAAATAGGTGGCCGCTACTATTAATTATAGAGATTCTTGGGGTTTCGGAAGAAATACTATTGGGTTAGATAATATAAGAAAATATAAGAAATGTTTGAGCCATAAATCTACCATTGGGCGTGTTCTTAAAAATGTTGGAGACTACTTAGTATTTTTAGCGTTTATTTTTTTGGCGTAGTATTTTTTTTACGGTCTCCTTAGTCTAGTGGTCGAGCGTTAGGCTCACGATCCGGAGGTCCCGGGTTCGAATCCCAGTGGGGACATATCACAAAAATCACTTTGTGATCCCTAGTTTGGTTAAAACAATATAGGCTGATCACCTGATTGTCCGAAAGTAAGACGATCCGTGCTTCGGAAGGCACGTTAAGCCGTTGGTCCCGGTTACTACTTACTGGTGTAAGTATGTAGTCGTTACATGAGCCATGTCAAGGGCCTTTGGCGGCTCAATAATAACCCTGACACCAGGGTTGATGAGGTTGGTAATTAACCTCACAACCCACATGACAGAAGAAGACTACTTAGTATTTTTTTAAAGCCATAAGCTGTTGGGCCTTCATGTATTGAATATATTGAAACATTCAATATATTGAAATCCAATGCAGATGGTAAGTTCAATTTACCACTATCTCAAAGATAATAAAATTACTTACAAAGGCCTTTAGGTATCTAACCATCTTTCTCTTGGGCATAACTCTGCTAGGTAGGCATCTAGAACATCTCTCCATCGTCGCCGTGGTCAACCTCAACGTCTACCTTATGGGTTGTAATGATGACTTAGTAATAATTATGTACAGGCTGTTAGTGACATCATAACGAATACTGAAGGGGATGATTCAGACCATAATTTTGAGTTAATATCAAGTGAAATTTTCCGTCGCATATATTTTTTTTTTATTTACTTACTTTCAATTTTACACTTTTTCGATTGAACATTTCAGTTGATATTAACTCAGAATAATGAGCTGAATCGTCCTCCTCAGTATTCGTTACGACGTCACCTCCACCCCATACAAGTATGTACAGGTAGCTTCACATGTAAGTTTGCGTGTTAGTGACACCGTAGCGAATACTGAGGGGAATGATTCTGAGTTGATATCAAGTGGAATGGTCAGATTATTTTTTAATTCTTTGTTTTTTTAATTATTTTCAGTTCCAATGTTTTGCGACGGAAAATTTCACTTGATATCAATTCAGAATCATGGTCTGAATCATCCCTCAAAGTATTGGTTACCATGTCACTAACACCCTGTACATCGAAATATGTCGTGTGTGAAAACCATCAGTGACTTTATTGCTAAACAGTTCCAGCTATTCACACTTCGGCCTCAGAGCTTTTAAATATAATAACATCAAGCAACATTTCTATTCTAAATTATCGACCTTAGAGCCCTTATGCGGAAAAGGGTTACCTCCTGATGTCCAAGAATAAAATCAATATTGCCAAGAACCCATATTGTGAGCTTAAAACTATTACGCCCGAGCTCTTTTGCCCTACGGTGAATCCCGAGGGTTTCAATTTTCCTTATCTTTGTGTTCCGTGTCAATAAATTTATTTTTATTCGCCAAATGTATGCCGATGTATTTTTTCCTACTTGGGGTGAGGGGGGGTAAATATAAAAATAACATTCAAGGGCGAATTCTGAAATTATTTTCCCCATACGAGTCGAACTAAAGAGGTACCTAGGTGACATTCAATATACTTATTGAAATCCAATGCAGATGGTAACTTCACTTTATACCATTTACACTTTATTTTATCCTTTATTCATAGTGCTGTCTACACTAATATCATGTAGAAGTGTATCTGTATGTAGGCGTAATATTTAAACTAATGTCCCGATTTCAAAAATAATTCAGGCTGGTATTAATAAACTAATCTCAGCTGAGACTGCCCTCAAGATCAAGCTCAAGTCTCTATTTTTATATAAAACTGTCAAAAAAAAATTACAAAATTTTGTTTTTGTTAAATTGAATAATTTCTGTAAAATCTTAGTTTAGAACCTTTGAGTTCAGATTTTTGAGATAAAAAAAAAATGTACTTTGAAGTAACAAGTGTAATATCGAAAAAGTATCCGCAGAAACCTCTTTGGAATCTTGCTCGAAAGGTTATATTTCATATTCCACAGTAAAGTATCATTATTCTGTACAAGTTTTTCACCCACGGCTTACCTAACAGGCGTAGACTAATATGATTTCCTTTGGGATAATTGATTTTACAAATCAAATCCTACGCAGCGGCTAGATCCTCAAAAAAGATGTTGAAGGTGAAGGTGTAGGTGTCTTCTTTCAACGAATTTTAGCTCCTTTGCATTATTAAACCATGCCCTAAAACTTACTCCTTTAGGCTTTTAATTATTTCTGTAGATAACGGAAAACTTTTGAAAATCTGAGAATTCATAAAATTCTAAACACATACTACGATCATTAAAAAAAACCTTTTAAAAAGTTCAATATTCATAGTGCTGTCTACACTAATATCATGTAGAAGTGTGTCTGTATGTAGGCTTAATGTTTAATGTTCCGATTTCAAAAATAATTCAGGCTGGTATTAATAAACTAATCTCAACTGAGACTGCCCTCAAGATCATGCTCAAGTTTCTGTTTTTATATGAGAACTGTCACATTGACATGATCTTGAGGGCAGTCTCGAAGTTGAGATTAGTTTATTAATACCACCCTCAGTAACTAATAAAACATTATATTATCTCTAAGTAAAATATTTTTTAAAGTATTATTTGAAGTGAGTGTTTTCGGTGAGGTGTGGGTACTTAGTTTTTCTTTCGATGGAGGTACCTCTGACTACCCCAATCCGAATATAGGCGAGGGCTTTTATTATGTCATTTGAAGTGTTATCTATTATCTATCCAGATTGTAACTTATTAAGACAGGAAATCAAGTTATTTATAGAATTGAAAACTTGCTTAACGATTTTGCAGGAATCTAGAAAAAAGTATTGGATTATAAAAAAGTGTATTTTAAGGGCCCAGTCTGTTTTTTTTTAACAGTTAAGTTAGCAGGTGGCATATTCCCTTAAGCGTCTTGCTAACAACGAAAAATGAACTTTAGGTTTAAAGATTATTTATTCTCACTTAAGACAATACAAAGTCACTTACATGAGAAAAAGGATAAACTAGGTTAAAACTAAAATTAATTTCATCGTTCACATAAGTCGTAGTAGACCAAAAATAAATGCCATTTCACTCACTGTCACTTTCTTATACTATTAAATTGAATATCAACTTTCAACAACAACAACTTTAAGAGGTATAATCCAAGCAATTTATTATTAAGGCCTGAATCCATTAGGTGGGCAAGTTCGTCGGTCGAATGTTGGCTCCATTACCGGCCGACAACGGATATTCTCTCACAGGTAAATATGTAATGGATAAGTTTAGTTTGCCAATTAGTCAACGATGTCCATAGAGTTGTGTGTGTTTAATTTTGCTAATTAGGTTCTGGGTTTCACCGTAATCTCGTCTGATGCTAGCTGAATATGTAAACGGGAATCATCATCTCCCTAGCATTATACCGTTTTTCACAGGGTCCACTTACCTAACCTGAAGATTTGAAAGATCCGGTTTTTTACAGAAGCGACTGCCTGTCTGACCTTCCAACCCGCGAAGAGAGAACCAGCCGGCAATTTGGTCTGGACTGGAAAGGTTGATTTCAGCTATAATTTATCTACCATTTCTATGACTTTCCTACAAAATCAAGGACATACAGAAAAGCATAAGATATTGCTCTCAATGTTCCCTTTTTTCTTAAATCCCGAAGCTTTAAAAGAGGAAAAGGGAAACAAGATACTCCTTTACATCATATCGAGTTTCACAAGCGAGAAGTTGGAGTGAACGCATTTCGTTCACTTGTAAAGTTGTAATTTTACATCAAAGCTGAGGTTTGTTAGAAACGCCTCAGGCATTTTTATATGAAAATGCAGCCGCGGATAAGTTTAAATTTTGGTTACATACTACCACATAATATAACCGAGGTATTTAACATAAGAGAATATATCCCAATTGGGATAATTAGAGCTCCATCCATCGCAAGATGAACTAAGTACCTACATCACACCGAGCTGTGTATTCATTGCTATTTTGACGAGTTGAAAGATGTACAAACTCACAATAAACTATTCTATAATATAGTATCTGTCGAAGAAGTACACTCAGTGTTCTATAAGAATAAGTTTGTGTCCACAAACAAATTCCGTTACTTATTTGATGTTTGCAATGACACTTAGACATGCTCGAAGTATGTTAGGTCGTAGTAAATTTATGTAAGTGTTGATTTTTTTATACCGAAATAGTTCTAAATACCTAGTTATTGAAATAACATAAACACTGTAAGTGAACTTACATATTCGTAGACTTTGTAATTATAATAAAAATCTATTACTTTGCGGCATTGATGAATAATACTTATTACTATACGTACAGCTTTGCGGGCAATGGTGACATTACGTAGGTAGGTACGCGTCAAGTACTTCTAGTAATAAAATAACACAGCAAAAGAGAAGCTTGAGGTCGGTTTCCTCAGTTCCATTCATGGCAGCACAACTTTTATTTTGCATGAAAATGGATAACCGACTCTCAAAGGATATGCTAACTCAGTTCCGGATATAATAAATGGTTTGTGTTAGTTTATTTTTCATAGAAATATATTATGTGTGAAAGATGATGTGCCAATCCTTTGGCTGATTGGAGAACTTTCAACTCAGATGGACAGCTGCTGCAGCTGGTGTTCAAAAAGTTCGGCTTTGCCAGTCACATTCGAGCGCACGAGGGAAGAGACTGAAGGCACCGATGTCGGATGGAATATATAATATATGATTGGAGAATAATGTAGTTACATGACACAATCCACTCTGCTGGTCCACACCTGGGGTCTAAAGACTACATCGAAGCAATTCATCTAAAAAACAATATTGCAATTTGATATTTGTGCATATTTAAAAGTAAGTGCGCAATGTCTAATAGTCACTGTCGTCCTGTGGTACACCGGCTTGCTTCTCAATCGAAAAGCGCAGGTTCAAACTACGTCATCAGAACTTTTCAAATTAAGAAAAGTTTTCAGCTTAACTATTTATTTTTTACTCCTACTGATGAGATGATGGCTTTACCTATGGTCTGAATACCACTGAATTCAATTCAAACCCAAACTATCACATTAGCTCAAGCCTAAGTACTCTTCGCCGAGATATAATTAAAGATACGTCAATACGTACGTACATAATATATATGTTATGTTTATACACAACGTGAACCTAATAACCTGTAACAACTATACCTCCATAGCAGTTACATCACTCCATATTACGTTATATAGGGTAACAGGGCTGAGGCAATATCGAGCAAATATTTACACGAGCCACCTGGTTGGAAGCAGTAGGTTGTCTACGTAAACAGAACGTTTTATACACGCTAATGACATCGTAAGCTTGTTCCAAAGCAGATGTTAGTCGGAAATGGGGGTGGTGTCTTATTATTATAGATTTGCCTCAAATAGCACTAACTTGGCAGGGCAAATGGAGCGCTGGCGGCTCTCACCTAGTATAAAATTTAAGACAACAGGCTTGAAAGTGCACAGTCGAGCGCGAACCAAGATTCCGGGTTAGGTTCAACGATGCCCAAGGGCGTATTCTGAGAGGATTATATTTGATAGAATTCATCATTGGGCCGATAGTCATAAGCGTTGAATGAAAGAAATCGTCGACCACGATAGAGTTCGGTATCGGGGTCCTGAAGTGTTTGCTGTTGCAAGCTGATTAGCCGCCTCTATGGCTAGACCAACAAGACACCAGGTGAGGTTGTATTTAAACCTCGAATCGTAACCTCGAAAACCTTGAAAATCGAAAACAATGAGCCATTCAATATCAACATTTTGTTGAACCATGGTGAGCTAAAGAGATAAAGCCGTAATTCATAAAAAAAACAATACTTAACCAGCATTTTGATCTGCATTCAAATATGTTGCGCCATTTACATTAAACTATCATTTTAGTTTATTACCAAAATTACATTTTGTGCGCAGCGCGGAAAATGTCAAGTACCTTGTAGGTGAAATTTGCATACCTAGTTCAAGTAGCCATTGTCGTAGTCACCAACAAAGTTAGTGCCACTACTACCCATTTTTGCAAGCTCTTTTATAAAAAGAGGAATATAGTAAGTATATTTACGAAAAATACTTTTGATGGGTGTAAGTGGTAACTGGTAAAGTTGGAAGAGAAAGACCTAGGCATAGATATCGCGATCAGATCCAAGACATCCAAGACGAAAGGACAGGCCAAGAGCACTCTAAACCGGCGAGCATGCATGAAGTCTTTGATGAGAGTCAAAGAAGCGAAGGTGGTGAGTCAGGATTGTAGTAAGTGGGATTCCGTTGATTCTGCCTACCCCAACGGGAAATAGACGAGATCTTATGTAATATGTACTAGCATTACATTCTATACTACGCTTTTTCTTTAGTTCTAGTTCAATATCTAGAGAAGTTCAATCAATCAAATTATGAATTAGTTTCCTTTTCTTTCTTCTTTAAAACATAATATGAGCTCACGACTACAGAGGTACATTCATCGCATGATGAACTAAGTACTCACATCATGCTTCACCGAGCGTAGGACCTTTCTCCATTATCGTCACTAATTTAAGAGCCACGCTCTTATCAGTGTAGCATTATCCATGCTATTTTTAAGGAAAAATGGAGCAATGGTTTCTCTTTTGCCTTCTAATCTGCCCCGCAGTACTCTGTCTGACGCGAGTGGGATGGCGCTCAGAATAGTCTATTTCAAAGCCGCACTAGGACTCCTGTCTTCCGCCTCTGAATAGTACTGACAGAATGCGAATCTGATCCTTTCTCCATATCACCTTTTTTATATGACTTTTTGTAGATTTCCTCCCGCGGAAATAACTTCTTGGCCGGTCAAATGAGGCACGGTAAGGCTTCTCATTACCTACCCCAAGGTTTTTCTAACATTTTAGAGAATAATATCTACCAGGCAAGCAGAAATGTAACAAATATCACATCCAACTAACTCTATGTCTGCTCAAAAGGGAATTTATTGCAGAGCCGCGGTACCAGATCAGCGTTCTTGCCGCTAATATCTCTAGGGACTCCCATTGCCGAGTAAAGACTCGATACGCCGATACGTACGAGTTTAAAATCATGCCGCTTGAAAAAGAAATAGTTATATATATTCATTTCTCAGCGCAAAAGTATTGTGCGTCACATCATACCACATTGCCAATTATTATTATCATTTTTGCTATTGCCATTTAGCCTTATGTGCTTATGTTATTCGTCTGTACATGTCCTGTGTTTATGTTTATGTGCAATAAAGACTTATTGATTGATTGATAATAGTATCAGCATTATTGAACATTTCCCCAACAATACGCTTATGTGCCCATAACAAAATACGGTTACAAACCAAATAATGTAATACGAAGACATTCTATAACTATAATTGCAATGTAAGTATTACTTAGATTCTCTTTTACAACATTTATAAGCCCACGAGTATATTTTTACCCAATTGGGGTAGTCAGAGGTACATTTGTAACAAGTGTAACTATGTTACCTACTGAATAAAAATATGTTTGAATTTGAATTCGTCGTAAGATGAAATAAGCACCCACGCCTCACCGAGCTTTATGTTAGACCAATGATTCTCTATTCCTGATTATTTATTTTTAGCATTCTTTTGTTTTTCAAACGTGTGGGTTGTGAGATGGATTACCAACTTCATCAACCCTGGTGTCAGGGTTATTATAGCATTCTTTGAAAATAAGTCTTTACCTATAATTTCGGGGGGAAAAGCTATCGATTATCGGTTTGGACTTAGTCGACGTAGCAAACCCTGGCTTGTAGACTATTTGTCAGCGTCGCACTGACAGAGAGCTATTGTTGCCCGCGTACCAACCAATATTGGTTTATTTTCAGACCTTTTGGGCCGAAATTGATAGGGTTTAAAGAATTGCCCTTTACAGCCCAGTTATTCGGTACAAAAAGTATATTTGTTAGTAATGAAGGATACCTATTGTTAGGCGTTTGTGAAATATAAGCAGGTTATATTGATTGGAATAATTCCCGTCAGGGCGATAGGCCGCGTGTTCACCGTCTTCTTCTATCGTATGGGTTGTGAAGTGGATTACCAACTTCATCAACCCTGTCAGGGTTACTATTGAACCGCCAAAGGCCCCTGACATGACTCATGTAACGACTACGTACTTACACCAGTAAGTAGTGACTGGGACCAACGGCTTAAAGTGCCTTTAGAAGCACGGATCGTCTTACTTTCGGCCTGTAATGTCCTAACCAAACTACTCACAAAGTGATTTTTGTGATATGTCCCCACCGGGATTCGAAACCGGGACCTCTGGATCGTGAGCCCAACGCTCAACCACTGGACCACAGAGGCCGTTACCGTTGTTCACCGTAATGTTGTAACTAGAGTGTGGCTAGCCAAAGATGTTTAAGAGAAATGGCGGAAATTTTAAAAATCTGTAAGTGAGATTACTAAGTATATATTGCCCAAGTGGAGTTGATACTAGATGCTACGGAAGATTATGCAAAATTGTATAATCTAGTATCAATTCCACTTGGGTAGTCTATAGATACATAGTATAGTGTGTATAGTGTATAGATACATAATGCGGTCAGCTACAGATTTTTTTGAATTGCCGCGTTTTTTTTTTAACAGCTTTCGCTAACCAGATTTTTCGTAACGTATTAAAAGCAATGGAAGGGTTGCAAGTCGGCTTTTGATTATGTTTGGCTCTGAATGCCTTTCGGAGTTACGCGCGTGACTTTATGAATGTATGTGTATGAAAACAAATTGAATTCACATTGAGTCGCAACCAGTGTAGTTTCAACCAACAAGTCATTCACTACGAGTGACAATTTAATTGCAATTACTGGGAAATGCTTTGATACTGCGTGTTTTGTTCCGGCCGAATAGTGAATGCATTTCGAGCCAAATCTTTGATTCACGTTTAACGATCTACGCACTTTAAACGTAATGCATTATTGTACATAATCGGGCTTATGCGTGGAGCGAAAATAATGAGGTATTGTATACTCAGGTAGCGGGCTCTATTTTCCGCATTTAAACACATGGATGGCCGATTATGCGTGAATTGTATACTCATATTGAATATATACAAGGTGTTAGTGACATCTTAACGAATACTAGGTGGGGATTCAGACCATGACCATGACAGACCATGATTCTGAATTAATATCAAATGGAATTTTCCGTCGCAAAATTCATGTTTTTTTTATATTTTCAATTCTATACTTTTGCAATGGAAAATTCCACTTGATATTAACTCAGAATAATGATCTGACTCAACCCCCTCAGTATTCGTTACGATGTTACTAACACCCTGTATTTATTCTTACATATGTATACGTGTATGTAAATGTGAATAAATGTGAAATGTGAATGTGTATGTTTTAAGCGCAATAAAGAGTTTTTGTATTGTATTGTATTGTGTATGGTTAAAAGCTTCACATGAAAACACTATCTTTTATGACGTTAAAAGCACCATGACACGTTGTCATGTGCATCGTCCCATTATTGTCACGGTAATATGACGTAATATTCGGTTACATCGAGTGGGTGGTCAGCTACAAACTGGGTAACTTTATTAATGTCAGGCTCGACTCGCATGCAATCCCGCAAATTGATTTCTGACGTCATCGCTTGTCTATTAAGGCGGAGTTTTAATGGATAGTTCCCTTGTATTATGGGTACCTACATTTCACTGTTTATAGTATTACACTATCATACTATTTTCAGTAATAGATATAAAGTACTCTGTGAGTATTATTTACTTGGTTATCCCGCACTTGTCGCATAAACCTAGTCAGACATTAAGTATTTGCATTCACATTGTTGAAATCAATTTGTGAAACTAACCTTTGTTTAGTAAGGATGTTGCAGGCTTGAATCTCCTGATTGTGCGCAAAAATAAGATTATTCCGTGCATCGGAGGGCACGTCAAGCCGGTCCCGGCTATTAGCTGTAACAACAACTCCACCAACACGCCGTGGTGAGGAATGGTGAAATGCTACATACCACCCGGTTGATCGAGGGGTTGCCTGTTCCCAGTAGTAGGACGTAGCGTAGCGCTATGTTATTCGGTATTTTATTTGTTATATTTATAATGGGACCAGTGGGCATTTGAATGCCGGAAAAGTTGGATGATTTCAAGCTTGCTTTTTTTTCAAGCTTCCTGTTAAAGACACGTTAAGCCGTTGGTCTTAGGCTACTAGCGCCCAAACACTTACACCAAACCGCAGTGGAGCAACGTGGTAGAGTATGCTCCATACCCGCTCCGGTTGATTCAGGAGAATTATCTTCCCAGCAGTGGGACATATAAAGGCTGTTACTGTTTATGTGTTATGGGGCAGCGGAAGACCTAGAAGAACGCACATTGACCAAATTAAAGATGTCCTTAGAAAAAGTTTAGAAAGATCTACTCTGAACCGGCGTGCGTGTATGAAACGATTGATGATCGTGGAGGAAGCAAGAGAAGTATGTCAGGATCGAAGCAAATGGAATTCCATAGTATCTGCTTACCCCGGTAGTAAATAGGCGTGAGTTTATGTATTTGTGTGTTATGCGACTCATTATCATGAATTTCAGACCCACGCTCTTGTCGGTGTAGCTTCACCGTGACATAACATAACAACATAACAAATACTTTATTGCACAAACAGGAAAAAACAAAAACCGTGCTACTTCTTTAGGGAAACATGGGGCCGTGGTTTCCCTCTTGCCTTCTAATGTTATGGGACTAGTGACGAGTCATTTCCTTACTCAACGGTCACCCATTTTAAAATTGGCGGATTTATTTTGTTGATTCAAATGCAAGAAACAGTGTGAATGTACCTACTGGATTTCACAAGATAAACTAAACGTTGAATGAATTTGCATTGGCAATGCAATTGTTTTACCGCAAATTACTTCCAGGGAGAATAAATGGAAGTAAACGACTATTACTTACATAGGATTTATTAACGAACCCGTATCTTTGCGGTGTTTTTCTTCGAATGTAAATAAATGGGATTCTACGCGCATAGTACCTATCATTGTTTGGATACTCCATAGAAAAAACCTGTTCTTACTATGAGCAATTATGATGTTAGTGACATCGTAACGAATACCGAGGGGGATGATTCAGACCATGATTCTGAATTAATATTAAGTGAAATTTTCCGTCGCTAAATTCATGATATTTTTTTTATTTATTTTTTAATTCTTTTCAATTCTATTGCGACAGAAAATTTGATTTGATATCTACTCAGAATCACGGTCTGCATCGTTAACAAAAGTTTTCGTTACGATTTTACTAACATCCTGTACCTATATAAAATGATAAGTTGAAACTATTTATCTAACTGACTATCAGCGCACGGCGCAAAATGTTGGGATTACAACGTTGTAATACGTAATGCTTCCTTTTATAATGTAGTCAAGCACTGAGGGGTTTTTGGACATTCACTCCCCAGGGGGTGAAAGGGAATCCACGCGATCGAAGTCAGGGGCAAGCTTTCTACATAAACAAACATGAACACAAACTTCTTTCCCCAATTGGGTGGGCTGAGCCACAAATAATCAGAAGACAACTTCATCGCCTCATTGTGCAAACCGCGTTAAAGCTTTTCTTAAGACATATTGGGATGTGATTTTTTTTAACAAAACCTCGCAGTGGATAAGCTAGTTTTAATCCGGATAGTTCTACCGTAGACATCTTCTTATCGTGTGGGTTATGAGATGGATTACCAACCTCATCTACCATGGTGTCAGGGTTATTATTGAACAGCTATAGACCCCTGTCATAGCCCATGCAACGACCACATACTTACATCATTAAGTAGCAACCGGGAGCAACAGCTTAACGTACCTTCCGAAGCACGGATCATCTTACTGTCGGACAATCAGGTGATCAGCCTGTAATGTCCTAACCGAAAGTGATTTTTGTGATATACCCCACCAGGATTTGAAGATTTATTGAGAGTAGAAATAACGAAAGTGAACAAGATCGTTTTCAGTAGAATTCTGGTCTTTGCATACCCTAACGGAAAATAGGTAGAAGAAAAACAAGAGCATTAAAATCTGGTCTCAATTTTTACCCACATTGTAATTAATTGAAAGAAATTGAGATTTTTTATAAGAAAATCAGATCAGAATGTGGTTTTTCAAAAAGGCACATACGTTGTTTTCAGTTTAGTGACGACTTGCAGTCACTTCTAACACGACGTGAAGATGGATATTATAGACTATCTGGTGACATGTGATCAACCCATTGCCTATCACGTTCGAAAGGACACAATCCTTAAGTCGATTTTTACAATATGCCCGTGTAGATAAGCAGCCAGCCAAGCATGGAAGCCAGCGGAATTTCTATTTACCTTAAGCTTCCCAGCTAAATACATTAAGCGTATCCATTACTGCTGAGACTTCGGGTTCAAGCTTCTTCGAGTGGAAATCTATTGATATACGCCATTATCTGAGCTGCACTTCACTTAGCAACGATACGACACGACTCAACGCTACAGTGAGTACCTTTAATATTAGGTCCCCCTTCGGTTGATTGAAAGAAGGCTTGTGTTCAGCAGAGGGACATTATATGCTGTTTATATTTATGTCATGAGCCACCCACCCACTTTAGAACCCTGTCGTACTATTATATTTGGCATTCAGACTTACAGTTTAATTTGTCAAAAAAAGTTAATCTGACATGGTTTCAAAGTGTATACATATTAGTACACGTGACCGTACGTATGTTAGGACACTACAAAACAAAACAGATTTAGTTTGAAGAAGATATCTTTAAGCAAAATGACTATATAGGTGTAAGTGACATCATAACGAAAACTTTAAGGGATGATTCAGACCATGATTCTGAGTTGATATCAAGTGGAATTTTCTGTCGCAAAAGTATGGAATGGTAAATAATTTAAAAAAACACAAACATTTTTATGAATTTTCCTCTACCTACTTATATGGCTACCGTGTGTACTTGTACGGGCTGTAAGTGACATCGTAACGAATACTGAGAGGGATGATACAGCTAATTATTCTGAGTTAACATCAAGTGGAATTTTCCGTCGCAAAAGTATGGAATTGAAAATAATTAAAAAAAACTAAAAAAAAACATTAATTTTGCGACGGAAAATTCCACTTGATATTAACTCAGATTTATGGTCTGAATCATCCCCCTTAGTATTCGTTACGATGTCACTAACATCCTGTATACCTAATGTGTAGCATCAAAAAGTGGTCGTGACTAACCTACTCCGAAACCGGACTGAAAAATGCGACCCATACTTCACGTTAGAATAAGCCGACATTTTGACTTATGAAAAAATGTGGTGAAATACTAACAAAGCCAGGGGAACGACCGTAATCATGGGGGAATGGACACCTCTATGGCGCGGACTATCTAAATCCTAGATAATAAAGGATAAGGGAGTAATGCTCTAAGAAGTCTACATACATGAAAACGTGTGTGATACTTTGGACACAGCATAGTTGAAGACGGTAGAACCACACGTCTTTCGTGGGCAGGGTGTAAAAAAACGAAGTGATGAAACACAATAAACTTTTCAGATTCAGAACCTTAAACATAGAATGTGTTAAGTGTGATCACTGATTTTCAACGTAGAACTTAGAGATTGTGATTTCTTTAAACTGATGAAAAACGGCCTCCGTGGTCCAGTGGTTGAGCGTTGTACTCACGATCCGACGGTTTAAATCCAGGTGGGGACAAATCACAAAAATCACTTTGTGATCCCTAGTTTGGTTAGAACATTACGGGCTGATCACCTGATTGTCCGAAAGTAAGATGATCCATGCTTCGGAAGGCACGTTAAGCCGTTGGTCCCAATTACTACTTAATGATGTAAGTACGTAGTCGTTACATGAGTCAGTCAGGGGCTATAGCGGCTCAATAATAACCCTGACACCAGGGTTGATGGGAGTGGTAGTCCACCTCACAACCCACACTATAGGAGGAGGAGGAGGAGGAGTCTGATGAAATATTTACATAAACAATGATGGCATTACCCTCGGAATAGAAGAAAAAGGTTATCCCTCCCCCCATTCTTTGACGCCTGATGTCTGATTGGTTTATACAACCAAATGTAGCGGTTATACAACTGCATTTATGGTCTCCTAGTAAGATTAGTAGAGAGTCTTAGGTAAGGTGTAATTTTATTATTGCTAATTCCTGTAGACACCATCTAATTTTATTTTAAGTTATATCTGTCATTTTCTTATCCCCCGAAAAAGAAAGGGACAGGTAATCGACAAGCATAAAATTTAAGGACCACACGTCAATTTTAAGCACAAATCTAAAACAACCCTTTAATTTACATTGGGTAATAACCGACAGAATGAAGTTAATAGCACACGACAAACGGTTTATATACCAGCGTGATACCTTTTTGATTCGCCCGGGTTTTTCATTCATTTACTCATTCTATCTAAAATAAAGAGCTGTCAATCGTCCGTCCCTTTCCTTTTTGGCGGATAAGAAAATGACAGGTGTAACTTAAAATAAAGTTAGGAGGTGTCTGCAGGAATCGGAACCAGTGTCTGACATTACGTTTTGTACTTGCGTATTTTGAACGTATAAGTATCAATGAGCCTCCGTGGTCTAGCGGTTAGAGCGTTAGGCTCACGATCTGGAGGTCCGGGTTCGATTCCCGATGGGGACATTGTCGAAATCACTTTGTGAGACTGTCCTTTGTTTGGTAAGGACGTAAGGTAAAGTAAGATGCTTCCGTGCTTCGGAGGGCACGTTAAGCCGTTGGTCCCGACTATTAGCCGTAAAAACACCCCCACCAACCCGCATTGGAGCAGCGTGGTGGAGTATACTCCATACCCCCTCCGGTTGATTGAGGGGGCCTGTGCCCAGCAGTGGGACGTATATAGGCTGGTTATGTTTTTTTGTTATATTGGTATCAATGAAGTTCCCTCGCTGTTGCTACTTTCCTAAGTCCGAAGTAAAATAAACTGTGCGAACAAATCGAGTGGGCGCGCGAAATTGAAGAGGGTAAGACGGCGTACGTATCATTTGTTGATACACTTTCGTTTACAGATCCACTAAAGTACGAATTCAATATGAGAAAATTTCTCACTCCTAGCAGATATTTATACGCGGAGGTTATATTTTTGGAGTATTTTTCCGTGATTATTCATCTTTTAGATTAAATTAACTAAATAAATGTAGGTGGGAGCAGAAAAGTAAGTACTAAATATATAGATATTCTGTACCCACTAATATTATTACTATTATGTCTAAATTCGTATTCTCTTTTAATCATCCTATATGTGTTTTATTTTTACTTCTTTTTGTATACCCAAGTGCATGCATTATTTCTTGGTGAAAACTTAATTGGCTTCTGTACTACCTCAAGTGTGTTATATTGATACATGTGTTATTTTAAGCTGTATGTTTTCCTTAAATAAATAAAATAAAATAAAGTACCCACTCTATCATCTTAAAATGATTTAACACACCACAGAATAGAATTAACATCTTATTATCGAATTAGAGAGAAAAGGTCTTCATTGACGCGCACCCACGTCGTCCTCCATTCCTCTTCTCCCTCTTTCTTTTTTCGTCTCGCTCTTCCACTCTGATCAACCGAATACGTCTTCACTCATGCGAGGCGTGCGTGTATGAAACGATTGATGAATGTAGAGAAAGTAAGAGAAATGTGTCAGAATCGAAGCAAATGAAAGTCCATAGTCTCTGCTTACCCCTAAAGGAAATAGGCGTGATTTATGTACATATGCATCTAGTTTTACAAGTAGAAGACGTACTGATAACAAAGAACAAAGAACGAACAACAAAAACAAACTGAAACATGCATGATAACAAAGTAACTTACTCAAACACCGCCATTCCCACCCAACATCCTATCACTTTGTGAAAATGTCCTAAAAAAATAATGTGTGTATTTAGTAAGGACATTTTACGCTCTTGAATCGACTGATTGTCCGAAAAAGTAAGATGATTTCGTGCTTTGGAAGGCACTTTGGTACCGGCTACTAGCCATAAAACACCCGTAGAGCACCGTAGTGTAGTTACCATATCTCCTCTGGCTCATTGAAGGCAAGGCCAATGTCCAGCGGTGGGATGTATATAGGTTATTTATGCTGTTTCCTATAAACTATAGTAACATAATTTATAATACATTATTATCTATACATATGACACAAATTGTACGATACGTTCACGATACTAAAGACAGTAAGTATGATTGTAGCGTTAATAAAGTAGCATGTTGTGTTTGCCTATAATTGGACGAGCACTAGTCCAGTATTTGTAAATAGGTTAAGTTACATGTAAAAGTGTTTTTGTCTGTTGGCAAACCTAATAAATAAATAAATAAATAAATTGTACCCAACTAAAACACCGTGTAGAGTCTCACTCCCTTTATCAGACCCACCCAGTGCTTCAAAATATGAAAGAATTATTCTTTGAGGGGTTAAGAGGCTAAGTATATAACAGATTATCTATCAGTCATGTAAGCAAGCGTACTTAATTCTTAAGTCGGCTTCTGAGGCCAGAGATAATACAACAAACATGTGTTTCAAACAATGACAGCGTTAAACAAAATGCTTAAACAAACTCAACGTGTTTTGTTCACGACAGATGAGATTACGTCCTACTGTGCATATTTGTACGTCATAGCTGTTTAATTAACAATACACGATTCGGCTTCGCCTGCCTACAATTTGTGTCCCAAACACTTTTTAGATGAAGGCAGATTTTAAAGTTCATTCTGCGGTTCTCGAGATCAATCAATCCATAGGACAGATTTTATTTTAAACAACGTATTAATAAATGAAATGAATTCTGGTAGGGCTCTGGCTAGAACATCACCGATTGAGAAATTGGTCGGTGTACTGCGGCACAGAAGGCGATTGGGGCAACCACCGTTCTACACGCCCTATCTGTCTAGTATCCACCGACAAGAGCGCAGCTCTTAAATAAAGAGAGAGATTGATAAACTACGTAGAACATTCCTGTCAACCATGACTATATTGTTTGTAATATTAATTATTACTGAACTCATATAGCTCCTAACATAGAACACGTTCAGCTGCTTGTCTTCCCGGGCATGTCGTAAAAACCGACAGAGGGATTGCGTCCTCTAACATGATGGACTAATGTTATGGGCGATAGGCTGATCCCTTATCACCGTAAGGTTCATCATATCCATCTTAGGACTTCGTATCAACAGTGGCTGCAAGTTGTCTTTGATTACTTGTGGCTCTGCCCACCCCATTTGGGATTATGGGCGTGAGTTTATGTATGTATGTGTATAGCTCCTAACGAACTATGCCAAACATTTGTCGCGAAATTTATTGCACGGATCGCGTTCTGAATAGGCCGACAGACAGTACCTACAGGCAACATCCATCCTACAAGCGATGCCTATTGTATTTTGTATTGTTTTTATTGATGCAAAGGTATGGCAAAACTGTTTAAGGAAAGTGGCAGCTGTAAATAAGCGGGCGGTTACCCTTGTTCCGGCTAATCAAGCGCCCGAGCCTCGCTTTGCGGGTAATAGAATCGGAAAACCATCAGAGATGCGCCCCGCCAGATTAAAGGTTGTGCTAACAACGTTATTGCCGATTCATGTTCGCCCGAGAGCAATTTCATTCTAATTTCGTTAATGCCCGCCAAAATATTTCGAAGGTTCGCCTATTAATAAATCTTTGTGGTCTACTTGAGTTCGGGGAATTGTTACATAAAAATATTATTGAAAGACACAGTTTTAATTTTCCATATTCGCGGATCAAAAGATTTGAATGTATCAATTTAATTTTTGGATTATGTATTCCCACAACAGTTTTGTTTTTATAGCACTCGTCCGCGCTTAGGGAAACTCACAAAGAGAATATAAAATCGGAAAGGTCTGACTGAGACGGGAATTGAACCCGCAGCTGCTCTCTCAAACCGAGACGAGCATGTCCTCATTCTGTGCATACGAATGTTTTCTTTTTTGTTGTATTATGTAGTTACAAAAGATTTTTAGTCTTACATAAACAGCCTATATACGTCCCACTGCTGGGCTCAGGCCTCCCCTCAATCAACCGAAGAGGGTATGGAGCACACTCCACATGGTAGTGGTGTTTTTACGGCTAATAGCCTGGACCAACGGCTTAACGTGCCCTCCGAAACACGGAATCATCTTACTTTTTCGGACAATCAGGTGATTCAAGCCTGAAAACTCCTTACCAAACGAAGGACAGTCTCACAAAGTGATTTCGACAATGTCCCCATCGGGAATCGAACCCGGACCTCCAGATCGTGAGCCTAACGCTCTAACCACTAGACCACGGAGGCTGTTGTTTCAGTCTTACTCAAGCTTAAATAAAAAACCGTAAGTATATAACAAAATTGGATTGGAACACTACACATTCGTTCCTAATGACCCGTCGGTTCCCATACCTTCTGCACCCTTTCATTTCCTGAATATCACAGTGCAGACAATTTCGAAAATTACATTGGCTAAGTCGGAACTAGTCCTATTTGTCTACAAATTTAAACGGCCATGAAACTACAACAATATATCTCCTGCACGTCCTGTGGGCAGGACGATCGCAAAAAGTAATGTCTGAAAGCGCTCTGTGCGGAATTTAGGGTGAGGTGCGAGAAATATGAGGCTACATACCTGTGGCTTATAGGTTTACTATCAAGCGCCTAGGTACCTAACAATAAAAGTGGGTGGGAGGTTTGTACCTCACGCAAAAAAATTGGAGAATAAGACTGACGGGCCTCTAAAAGAGAGCAGTTATACAAACGTTTCTATAGCAACATATCACATCAATGTTACCACTCCTTGCGTCATCGCAACGCATCGTGTAGCATAATAATATGTCATTCATCATTGCTCATGCTCAAACATCGCAAGGATGCAACGCTTCGTGTCATCTGTCTGACTCTAAGAAACGAAGCTGTAAATTACAGCGTGTTAGTGGCATCGTATCGAATACTCAGAGGGGTCCGTCGCAAAATGTTGATTTTTTCACTCCTCTCAGTATTCGTTACAGGTTCTCTATTTTTACTCATAAAATTTTATGCAATAATTTACCATGGCATACTGTTACTTGTCCTATTATTAGTTTCGCATAGTATTAATTTGTCATAACTTTTTAAGCATAATTTTGAAAGTCATAACTACTATACGCATAAAAACTATACTCCGAATAAGAAAAGTTTTGACGCAACTTTGAACATTTTCGAAACTTACTTTTTCCTTGGCTGCATTTGATTCATGATTGTGACTTTTTATATTTTTTGCCACTATTTCATGCTGTTGGTCATCATTCGGTATACTTTTCGTGTGTAAGATAAACATGCTGGCGGCTTAGCCGCACCCTAACCTAATGTTATGCCTTGTAAAAACTATGACGAACACTATTTGTTATTCTAAAAAAGAATTATATGCGAATCAAATTTATACCAACAAATATTAGTCCAAAAATAAGTTATACCTAACAAAACAGTATTCCTAGATGTTATTATGGGAAAGTACTATTATGCTAAAAAACGTTATGCAAAAAGGATTATGATAATTAAAATTATGACAAAAACATTTATGCATTTTAAGAGAATCCCTTCGTTACGATGTCACTTAAACCCCGTACAAGTACGTACAGGTAGCCATACAAATTCGTATGGATGCAGTTAGTGAAACCGTAACAAAAGCTGACGGAGATGATTCAGACCATGATTCTGAGTTAATATTACGCGGAATTGCAACGCAAAAAATGTATGAAATTTTCAGTATTTTTTTTTAATATTTTCAGTTCCATACTTTTGCGACGAAAACTTCCACTTGATATCAACTCAGAATCATGGTCTGAATCATCCCTCAAAGTTTTCGTTACGATGTCACTAACACCCTGTATTTTTTCTCCATAAAATCCTGCGAGAAAACGTTCGAGATATCAAACGAGAGAAAAAAGAGAAAACTCTATAACAATTGGTTTCACGACAAAGCCGTCTACATATCACCGATCGGCATAGTCCATAGGCCAGAAGAGCTGAGTTGATCGGATTTCTAAATAAACACGCTTGGCACAATGGCTATACAAACTGGATCCAAGTATGGCGTCTGTCAGAACCACCAGGTTCTCATAACTCAGACGCTTTGTGCAGCCGAATTGTGGGAGGGGAATGCAGAACTCCCCCCCTCCCCATCACCTCCGCAATTTTCAAAAGGGGTTCACATTTGTATAATAGATACGGTTAGGGTTTACACGTAAAAATCGGGTTAGACTACATTCGAACGATTCAGATTTATACGTTGTTGCGGATTTTGAATGGTTGTCGTTTGCTACCTGGATGTTATTTCAGCTCTTTGAACTCAATAATATGGAAAAAAGATGCAATTATTATTTCGCATCGTGTTCTATAAATACGGTTTGTTTTACATGTATGTGGTACATGGATATTTTAATTATCTTGACTCCTTTTATATTTCAATAAACAAATGCTCCTTACATTCCGACGACAAACCAATAATAGACAACCACCTTATATTTTTAAAACTACATTCTGTCCCATTCATTACACTACCATAATATTCTCTCTTACTTTCTACTTTCCTACATGTATTGATTTTGTACCTACTCAAATCCTTCCTTATCTGATAATATGATAATTGAAACTATTTAAAACATTGACAAAACATGAGTTGATAAATTATCACAGTCAAACTGTATCTTTCGGAGGCACCTGCGTTGCCTTATCCTTAATCTTGTTAAATATACAAGAGACCCTCAGAATACCGTCAGTTCCAATACAGTTTTCAATTAATCAAACAATTTGAGGTTATTGAACCATACCCTCGTCTCCGATGTCCACAGTTATCAGACCGTTGTAATTTTAATGTCAAAAGCTATTCGCTATATTATCTTTCAACAGGTAATATAACAGCAATTGAGTACGTTTACTATTGTATTCTCATTTGGGGGGGTACACATAAAACATCTCTAAAAAGGCTGGAGGTAGCTCAACGTGCTATCCTGAAAGTCGCAACATTTCGACCATTTTTATACCCGACATGCAAATTATACGAAGAATTTAATGTTTTAACGGTTCGCCAATTATTTATTGCTTGTATCATTCTCAGGAAGCACTCTGAGCTGACTTTTGATCCAGCTTTCTCTTTAAACAAGAGAAGACACGACCTTGTATGTCCAAGAAAATCGCATAAAACTGCTTTCGCCAAAAGATTCTATACTTTCCTTGCCCCTTTCTTATATAATAAATGCAATTCACTCATCAAAATTTATCCGTTAAATGTACACCAATGTAAAAAGTCAGTTACTGAATGGTTACTCAAACTAAACTATAATGAAACAGAAAGGATATTGGAAGTAATCTCATAGTATAATGCAGTTATGCACTCTCATACAATTAATTATTATGTGCATATTCAGACTGGCTATTATGTTTGATATTGGATACTGTGACCACTATGTTGCTGGTTGTTCTGGCTGATTAGGTGGGTACTAGAATAGTGGAACACAGTATTGACTGATTCATGCACACTCACATACACATACACATAGACACACACACCACACACACACACACACACACACACACACACACACACACACACACACACACTTCAGTTGCAGCTGTTTTTATTGTTATTTCCCTTTTTTTATTTTGTATACCTTCTGCAAATACTTGGGAATCATTAATAATGTTACTTGCCATTATTGTTTTCCGGAGGTGGAGACCTGGAGCCCTAAAATACAGGTTATCCTAGTTTAGGCTCCAGCCTCTACAATACCTGTATTGTGTAACAACATTGTTATTATATTATTAAGTACCAATGTAAGTTTTGTGGAGGTAATAAAGTTTATTTACTTTACTTACTTTACTTACTTACTAGTACGACAATTACCCATATACACTCACTTCTTCTCTCGTGTTGGTTGAGAGGTGTCAGGGTTACTATCGAGCCGCCAAAGGCGCCTGACATGACTCATGTAACGACTACTTACTTACATCAGACGACATCAGTAAGTAGTAACCGAGACCAACGACTTAACGTGCCTTCTGAAGCACCCACTCATAGACGGCGATACGGCACACCACCTATCACGTTCTTCTTCTTCTTCTAATCCTTTTATCTTCAGTCGAGATATAAGGCTCGAATAACAAATTGTCACTCCTCGCTAAAGTTTTCACCGTTTAGCTTCTTCTATTGTGTGGGTTGTGAGGTGGATTACCAACCACATCAACCCTTCTTAGCTCATACATTCTCTATGACAAGTTTCTATATCTAAAAAGTAACTATAATAAAAAAGTAATATGAAAAAGATTTTCTTACAATTTTATCCTCTTAGACGCTTATCGAGAATAAGTCCATTTATTTGTTCCATGAATAATTCTAATTCGATGGAAGATATTAGATAGGTAGGCAGTGGGTAAGCACGACGTCAATTTAGATATATTTTTTTCCTTAATGTACCGAGGAATAATAGTCTTGTGTTAAAGTGACAGGGATAATTATGGCATCGTCTAAATTAAACTAAGTTTTTGTCTGTCAGAATCAGCATTAATAAGACAGTTTTATGTAGCAGCAATATTGTCTGACCACGACCTCTGTACCGCGGCTTAGGTTCAAAAGCACACAACACACATCTCCCTATCATTATCCCGTTTTTTCACAGGGTCCGCTAACCTAACCTGAAGATTTGACTGGTCCGGTTTTTTTTACTGAAGCGACTGCGTGTCTGACCTTCCAACGCGCGAAGGGAAAACCAGCCCAATACAGGCTTAGGTTCAAAAGCACGAGTTCAAATTGTAATCGCGACCGACGGAGTTACTACCGACAGGGATTAAATTCATATTTCGAATGTCGTATGACATACAAGCGGGGAGGAAATTATCTTTAATCTTTAGTAATATCATGGTATGCATGCATCATGCATGATACACTAAATCCGTGTATTTTTATTTCAGCTTCACGTGTAAGGCAAAGGACAAAATCATCAGTGCACATAATCAAAAGATTATAAATTAAAGCCATAATTCAAACCATGCATTTTTATTTACCCTGGCGTTTAACTTTTATTCACGCCGGCGGCGTGGTCGACGATTTTCCTGATACAGCGCTTACCACTATCGACCCGCTAGGGTCGCTTGAAATTTTCAAATAATATTTAATCCTCTCGGACAATGCCCTAATCCGAGGTTCGTGCCCATCTAGGTACCCTCAGGCCTGTTGTCTTAATTTTGTACCGGTTGAGAGCCCTCAACGCTCCACATTTGTTTACAATCAATAAGTCATGTCATAAAAAATAATCTGAAGACAGTCACTTCTTCCGAACAATAAATAGATTGTGAACAGTTTTCACTCTAATGTTTTAAGATATTTTTTTCTGAATTTGTACATTGTTCTTTCCTCTCTGAAAAGCGGCACATTAGAGCACGTTCCAATTTGCCCTGGTTCTGAAAGCTACTTTTTACCTAGTTTTCAATCGCCCAAGGCACCAAACTTAGTAAAACAAGAAAGTAAAAGTATTTGGTGGACAGGTTTTCAACAACTCACGTTTGAAATGATTTTATATAATTTATGTAGAATTTATACAGGGTGTCAGTGACATCGTAACGAATACTGGGGTATGATTCAGACCATATTTCTGAGTAAATATCAAGTGTGTTTTTAATTATTTTCAGTTCCATACTTTTGCGACGGAATATTACACTTGATATCAACTCGTAGAATCGTGGTCTGAATCTTCCCTTAAAGTTTTCGATACGATGTAACTATCACCCTGTATAATAGTATCCTAAGCCTGACACTGATGTAGGTGACTCCGGCCAGGTACGTAAAAAAAATCTGGGTGGTCGCTCGCTAATATTTATACTTATATCTAATAGTACAAACACATCACCATTACAGGCAAGCCCAATGCGATGATGGAAAAACAAGGTACCTTTAAGAAACCAAATAAACATTCATACAAAATTAACAAAAATGAATAAAAACTATATGACAGAAAATAACAACTTTACAAACAATATTAATAAAAAAACATATACCATTAACTATACCATTAACTATTATTAAAAATTTAAGAATTATTAACAACAATAACAATAAATTAACAATAAATTAAAGGATTAGAGGATGAATATTAACCTCGTTAGGCCGAGATTCCCAAACGCAATAGTTGAGCAATGGGGTTTAGAATTTAAAGGACATTCGGTCTTACGGCTTTAATATGTGGGTAAATCTTAGATTGCTTGGTTGATAATAGTACTCAAGAAAAATAATGCAAGACACAACGAGAGATACCACGACCTCCGTGGTCCAGTGGTTGAGCGTTGGGCTCACGATCCGGAAGCCTCGGGTTCGAATCCCGGTGGGGACATATCACAAAAATTACTTTGTGATACCTAGTTTGGTTAGGACATTATAGGTTGATCACCTGACTGTCAGAAAGTAAGATGATCCGTGCTTCGGAAGGCACGTTAAGCCGTTGGTCCCGGTTACTACTTACTGATGTACGTATGTAGTCATGTCAGTGGCCTTTGGCGGCTCAATAATAACCCTAACACCAAGGTTGATGAGGCTGGTATTCCACCTCACAGTCCACACGATAAGAAGAAGATGAAAGATGACCTATAGCAAAAAACAATTTATCCCGCAATCGACGGCATCGTCAGCTGATACAGGGAACATGAAAACTTTTAAGCGGATTATTTTTCAACTTACTTTCAGATATAGTAATCCTAAATCTATTTGTACCCGTCATTTTATGACAGACATTGCTTATCCCATTTCATAATTCATATAGATACCTTTATGTGACGTTTTAAATAACACTGGCATTGACCTCCTTCTTCTATCGTGTGGGTTGTGGATTTCCAACCTCATCAACCCTGGTGTCAGGGTTACTATTGAGCCACTAAAGCCCCCTGAAACGACCTATGTAACGACTACGTACTTACATCAGTAAGTAGAAACTGGGACCAACGGCTTAACGTTTCTTCCGAAGCACGGATCGTCTTACTTCCGGACTATCATGTGATCAGCCTGTAATGTCCTAACCAAATTAGGGACCACAAAGTGATTTTTGTGATATGTCCCCACCGGGATTTGACATGTCACAAAAACACAGCAGTGGTGTGTGCCTGGATGAATCATCAGGGGCCTTTGGCGGCTCAATAATAACTCTGACACCAGGGTTGCTGAGGTTAGTGATCCACTTCACAACCCACACGACAGAAGAAGAAGGATTCGAACCCAGGACCTACGGATCGTGAGCCCAACGCTCAACCCCTGGACCACGGAGGCCGTACCACAGAGGACCTTGAAGTAAAATAAAGAGCAATCAAGCCCGAATAATTAATCAGTTTTCAAGTAAAACGTGCGCTTTTAACTAATTACTGTAGAATTTACTTCGTATATTATAACACCATTACACCACACGTGGCAATCAATCTTGGTATCGCCTGTAAGTGACGGGTTGTTACAGTGACGTTTAATTATCAGGAGGTTGTGACAAATTAAACTAACATATACCTTTCGTATTTAATAACCTAACAAATAAAGTGACAACACACTGAAACGCATGTACAGTCATGAGCAATATTATGTACCTACTTTAGAACCCTGTCGCACTATCATAGTTGACATTTAATGAGACTTACGGTTTCATTTGTCAAAAAAAAAATAATGTGACATGGTCTCAATGTGATATACATGTTAGTACTTGTGGCCGTACGCATATCACAAAATTCTAACGAATGGAAATTTATTTATTTATCTGGTAGCCTATAGCGTTAGCTCATTTATCGCGTCTCACGCGATATGCCAGCAGCATACTTTCGGGGGCAAAATGCCAAATTGCATTCGCTTTGAGGGAGGAAAGTTATTCATACAAACGGTTTATGCAATTTTTAAGATAATTTTCACATATAAGTACATTAATACTAAGTAACCATACATTTGCGGAGATTCTCGAAAACTGAAAAACCATACGTTTTGCTTTCGAGAAGCAGGCTTGATTCATAATTAATCAACATAATATTTAAAATGTTAATTTACTCGCTCTGGAAATGTTAATAAATTCGATTCCCATATCTAACATATCTAACTAAAAACACGGTCTCTAGTTTGGTTAGGATGCTGCAGGATGAAATCACCAGATTGTCTGAAAAATAAGACGATTCCGTGCTTCAGAGGACACGTTAAGCCGTCGATACCGAGTTGCCATTTATTCAAGGCAATATTAATGATATGCCTCAAGTAACGACTTACATGAGCCATATCCTATACATATCAGGGTCTACCCCTGCTCAATAATAACCTTTACACCAAGGTTGATGTGGTTGGTTGTTGATCTCACAACCCACAAGAGAGAAAAAAATTAGATATTTCGTTTCTAAGCCGCAGTTCGGCCCTAAATTAAGCTGCAGTTCGGCCCTAAATCAAACATGTCCAAAATCCGGGACATACCGTAATAATATTTATCATACCCTATTTAATGTGGCAATTTTTTTTTACCTTGGATGGGTTTGCTCTTGGTCCCAGAGTTTTGGCCGAAGGCATAGACGAGGCCTAAGATGGAACGAGCTCGCCCAGAAGGTGCCTGTTCACTCTGCTCTGACTCGATAGAGGTGCTGAAGTTAAGGTTAGACCTTAACTCCATGCCAAGGAGTTCTAGGTTGCCGGTAACAGATGCACTCCAGGAGGTGGGAGAATTTGAATGACAGCGGGAGCGTTTTATAGAGGTAGTACATCGTCTAGTGGTTATTATGAAGTTAGTGACTATTTAGAAGATATGAATGCAAGGGATTAACTGTCTGAGAACTGATATTAGGCAAATACGCTTAAGATTTCCTAAATAAATAGGTTAACAAAATAAGCTAAATCACTACGCAATCTAGCGAGAAGTCTTGAAACTAGAAAATTTAGAGTTACGCCAACGATGCCACCCGGAACAGTAAAATTATACGAGTACCATTAGATAAAAGCTGTGTTTTAGATCACGATATAACGTTGCTTAGATAATAATCCTAAATACCCAGCAAAAGGGTAAAAGTCCCCTAAAATAATTGAAACAAAAAGGCAAATAGATAAACAAAACAATTATGGTTATTGTTCGGAATTTTGGGATCCCCAATCTAACGTAAATTATGTTAAAGTTCTCAACATTTCGTATGTACAAAATTCATGACAACTCTCTCACTTCCTATACTCGTTCGATGTTAACACGGAACCTTTAGCAGAAGTGGGAGAGGAAACAACGCCTATAATAACTCAACATCAATTAACATATCAAGTGCAGAACATTCACTCATATTTCCTACACTACCTTTTCACTATCCATTAATTTTCGTTAAGCTTTAGCATCTACACAAAAGGACTGGCAATATTTCGACGTCAGTGGAGTCCACTCACAGCCATATACCCTACCGTGCTGTTGTTGTATGTTGTTGTGGGTTAGAAGGAGAGGGATATCTCGGAGAGAGTAAAAAGTATTGTTTTCAAGTTACGCTTAAATTGATGGGATATCGGGCGGTCTCAGCTTTTCCTATTTGTGCCCATTTTATTGAATCTTTGTGTTTTATTTTGCTATTCATTATTCATGTTGCTAAAGAATCAATCAAGGACTTTCCAGATTACTTTCCACAATAAAGATGGCGCTGTACAGAGTTCCCTTCATTTTACTTTATAATTTTATGGATAACAGATATAATGCATCTTTTTTCTTTGTTTTTGGGTATAAAATGATGGGCCTAGTTATTAAAAAATAAAATAAAAATAAAAATTACACCCAGGTACAACACATCTTCCACCTCTTTACTTCCTCCACTTTATTCTCAAAACAAAGTGAAGCAATATAGGTAGCAATATAATTATATAAGTCATCATCAATTTAAGAGCCACGCTATTGTCGGTGTAGCATTTCCCATTCCAGTCTCATCATCAGCCCATTAACGTCCCCACTGCTGGGGCACGGGCCTTCCCCATGGATGGATAGGGAGATCGGGCCTTAAACCATCACGCGGGCCCAGTGCGGATTAATGGTTATTAACGACTGCTAATGCAGCCGAGACCAACGGCTTAACGTGCCTTCCGAAGCACGGAGGAGCTCGACATGAAAACTTTTTTTTGTGGTCACCCATCCTATGACCGGCCTTTGCGAAAGTTGCTTTACTTCAACAATCGCAGACCGAGCGCGTTAACCGCTGCACCACTAGCTCCTCATTCCAGTCTATCAAAGTCCAATTCCTTGACTTCCCTATAAGACACGACGTTAACGTTTTCTTTAATCTGTTCCATGTAAGCAATAATTAATTAAAGCATGTAATTATATAAGTATCCGATACAAATATCAAGCAACAGTTATATTTATTGCTTCTGCCATTAAGTACATTATATTTTTAAATATTTATGTACAATTATCCAAAGAGAGAAAATAGATAACTAGCACGTTAAATCTACACAGCGCCATTGCTCAATCAAAGAATATGTTATGCTTCTACAAAGACACATTTATTACTGTGTCACATAAGCTTATTACACAAAAAAATATAAATTACAAAGTGGGTAAGTACTTAAACTTTTTCATGTCAAAGCGGGATTTAATTCTTTAGCGGCTAAATTTAATTTCGAGCGGCAAAATTGTAACAAAGTGGTAGAGCGTATAGTCTGCGACCGTCCCTTGCTGCCGGGAATTCGATTAAAATACAACCAGTTTAACTTTTAAAACCTTCCCGACATTTCACACCCACCACACAACGCTATAAACGTAATGGAAAAACAACGCCTTTTACAATACAGAGCTGTTTACACCCCGTTTGCGGCCGGAATTGATTTAAATAGGACTTTTGGAATTGGAATTTGGATGGTATGTTGTCATCTTGTAGGTCGGAATTAGACACATATTGGAAAAAACTTTCTACAATATGCAGCGTTTGTGACGCTGGGTTCGGGGTTCATTTAAATTGAACTTATATAATTTATAAACGGCGTCCGTCGTACACTGGTTTGAGCATTCGGCTCACGATCCGGAGGTCCCGGGTACAAATCCCGGTGGGGACACATCACGAAAATCACTTTGTGATCCCTAGTTTGGTTAGGACATTACAGGCTGATCACCTGATTGTCCGAAAGTAAGATGTTCCGTGCTTCGGAAGGCACGTTAAGCCGTTAGTCCCGGTTACTATTTACTGTTGCAAGAACGTAGTCGTTACATGAGCCATGTCAGGGGCCTTTGGCGGTTCAATAGTAACCCTGATACCAGGGCTGATGGGCAAAACACCATGAGGAAACTCACATTCGGAGGTATGTGTTCTAACTTGTATTGGGCTGGTTTTCTCTTCGCGGGTTGGAATGTCAGACAGGCAGTCGCTTTTGTAAAAAACTGGTTCTGTCAAATCTTCAATGCTAGGAAGATGATGATGTTGATGACCTGTCCTGACCTCAACTATTTCGTATCTTTGTTCAAAATTAAGTAATAATACCTCCGGACCTTTTTGATGACCTACAAAACGTCAATGTTATTCAGCTAACGTGTTTATCCTAATTGTGTTCGATTGAAACTATTCAAATTTAATTAGACACGGATCAAAAAGCAAATGTTTCATCCGAAAACAAGAGAAAACAAAACCTTTGACCTTTAGCAGTTGATACTCTATCCACCTACAGGTAATATAAACATCCCTCAGTGTCTTGTTAATACTCCTACGTTAATTTCGTATAAGTACATAGACATAGGCTTACCGATAAAAATACAAGCTGTGTGTGTGTGTGTATTAAATATTTGACAGCCAAGCAAAATTGAATCCATTATCAAATATTTAGTTTTAACTTGGCTTGGCTGTGAAATACTTATACCTTATATACACGTTCACAGCTTGTTTATTTTTAAATGGAAAAGTGGTACATAAAATATTATTTTATTTATTTTCACAGAGTTATTTCTATGAAGTGTTTATGTCTTTGTTGAAGTGGGTTTAAAAATAAACAGAATAAAATGCGCTCAGCTGCTTATGTTGTCTTGTTGAAACCAGGATACCGGGTGAGAGCCTTCAGCGCTCCCCATTTGTCCGGCCAAGTAGTTAATGCCATCTGCGGCAAATCTACACAATGGCCCCGATTCCTGCAGACACCGCCTAATTTTATTTTAAGTTATATCCGTCATTATCATATCCGTCGAAAAGGAAAGGGACGGATGATTCACAGCTCTTAATTTTAGGAAGAATGAGTAAATGAATGAATAACCCGGGCGAATCAAAAGGTACGTCGCTGGTATGCAATCCGTTTGACGTGCTGTCTACTTAACTGTGTCGGGTTATTGACGGATGTAAAATTTTTAGACGGTTGGTTTAGATTTGTGCTTAAAATTGACGTGTGTTCCATAAATTTTATGCTTGTCGATTACCCGTCCCTTTCCTTTTCGGCGGATAAGAAAATGACAGATATAACTTAAAATAAAATTAGATGGTATTTACAGGAATTAGCACCAATAAGTCACTTCAAAAAAAAATATAAAAATCGTTGAAACCAGGCTTGGGGAAAATGAAGAAGCTACCTTTAATTTAGGGACTATACCCATCTAGGTATCTACTAGACGTGAGGCTTGCAACGAGTCACGCGTGGTCCACTGTTTGAGTGTTGGGCTCACGTTCAGAAGGTGCTGGGTTTGATTCCCGATGAGCACACGTTTATCAAAAATCCCTATGTGAGGCTGGCCATAATCAGCTTCAAAATAATACCGTAAGGCAATCGGGCCCGACTAAAATATACATACGTACATACATAAACTCACGCCTATTTCCTACTGGGGTAAGCAGAGGTTATGGAATTCCATTTGCTTCGATCCTGACATACTTCTCTTGCTCCCTCCACATTCATCAATCGTTTCATACACGCACGCCGGTTCAGAGTAGATCGTACTGACCTTTTTCTAAGGACATCTCCAATTTGGTCAATGTACGTCCTACAAACAAATACGAACATAAAAACATACCTACAAACATAGTATAAGAAGACCAGCTATGCTCAATCCTATGACAAGCCGCTATTTTGCCCATTGATGACGTAAGTATTACCCTAAAATTAGTATCGCCAACATTCCAAGGACGTAAATTTTATTATTGAAAATTAACTGAATTACTGACTAATGTATTTAGTAAGTCCTATTACTTGTCACATATTATACAAAAATCATTAAAACTGTAAGTATTTTTTTTACTAAAACTTCAGAATTTCCTTGCAAAGTCAATATTAAAACATTGATTGCGGGTAATTTTCTTTTTACGAAATGGCAATGCAAAGCGGGATGACGTCAGCTGGGCTGGGCTAACCTTGAAATGTTAGCTGTCAATTTGGTACTTACCTGGTTTTATATACCATGCCTACAAACATACAAATATTACCAGACTAGAATACTGTAGTACGGTATCATCCTACGCAAAAATATTGTCAGTTAGACCGTTTTGTATTTTCTAAACATACTTCATGTTAATCATTTTTTAAATTGCTCGCCGGTGACACGACAATCCTTTTACGGCCACGTCCTCTCTTTGTTAGACGAAACTTCAATTTTGAGTGGGCTGCTTTCTATTTCCTGCAACCCGTTGTTGCCTGCAAATTTCTTCCCAACTGCGCAAAGTTTCTGACCCACTTCAGTGTGTTTCGGCACAAAGATTTTGAGGTCCAACGGGATGTTTTGGTATGTTTCTTGTGAAAATTGTATATTACTTACTATGTGAATACGAATGTTGATTGGTAACTTTGAAATATTAAATCGATAAAATTTGACTCGGACGGGACTTGAAATAATACTACGTATAGAACGGCAACTCTCCGCTCCCCACCAGTGTCTGAGATAGGTTTACCTCACCCCTCCCCCCCCCCCTCCCTCGGACATAGTTTAGTCTTCAATCACATGGATTTGCCGCAGATGGCAACCAATGGGGAGCGCTGAAGGCTCTCACCCGGTACAACGTTTAAGACAAGAGGCCTGAGGGTGCCCAGTTGGGCGCGAACCTCGGCTCAGGGCGTCGTCTGAGAGGAAAAATATGCGAGAGAGTGTACGGTAACGTCAATGTGTAGTGTCTGTGTAAAATAAGGTGTTTTGTATTAAGTGTCCAGGATGTGCTACTACACCACTTATAAACTATATTGCAATTTGTAATCTGCGTATATAAAAGAAAAAGTACGCAATCCATCCAGAAATCCATATTTATTTTTAGAGATTTGATTCAATGTGGCCTGTAACTCTTCCGATCTGTAACTGTTTTCCTTCTTTAAAATAACTTTTACACCATGTTTCCGCTTTCCTTTTTGTACTCAACTCAAAAAGTTCAAGGGTACCAAAATCATCAATCTGAAGTCTTCATAATAACAAGTGTCTCTGATTTCTTGGTCTGATTTCTTGTGGTTCTTCCCACATTCATTTATGAATATGGCTGAAATATCCAGATGAGGCGGACCTCAACTAACGGTGTTGTTTGAAAGGTTCATGTCGGAAGAATAAACGATTAAAATATTTATTCCAATTTGAAACCAAAACTAGAAAATGCTGTTCCATGAATACAACGCATTAAAGCAAATAACTTTAGGAGCCATGTCAATTTTAACTAACCATTGTTGGAATAGACAATAGCTAAACCGTTTGTTTGGAGAGCTTGCGAAGCTGAATTATACCTCCTCATGTTACAATTCTCGCAATAGATAGAATAACTAAGTAGGTATTAAATAAGAAGGACCAGTTCAATACAATTAGTCATTATATTTCAATACGTATATATCGGATGTTAGTGACGTCGTAATGAAAACTTTGAGGGATGATTCAGACCATGATTCCGAGTTAATATCTAGTGGTATTTTTCGTCGCAAAATTCATGATATTTTTTTAGATTTTTTTTATTAAGTATTTTCAATTCTATACTTTTGCGACGGAAAATTCCACGTGATATCAACTCAGAACCATGGTCTGAATCATCCATCGAAGTATTCGTTACGATGTCACTAACACCCTGTAGATAATATTTTACCTACAACAGCTTCAATGCGCGGTAATAATTAGATCTGTCAAAGTGCGTAAGCCAGTCTTGTGACTTTCATTAGCATAGTGATGTATCAGTCGAGATTAGGCCGATTGTTTTTTTTTTTCTATGGTAGCACCTACCACCATAGGCTAGTTTCCAAATAGTCAAATCAGTTAAAACTCATTACTAAGGTATTTGTATGAAAAAGTGACGTCATAGAAAAACGTGATAAAATCTCGGACTTAATTGTTACGTTTTTCTTGATTAAAAATTCATAAATAAGTTAAATAGAATAAAGAAAATGTTTTTCTTAGATCTGTCTTTATTTAGTAATCAGATTTTCATAATTTATCTTTATTATAATAATACAATTTGTCATTTATCTTTAACCTAGCCCAATTATTTTACACTAGATGACTCGACGAATAAAATTATTTTAATTTAGAGTAAAGACTGCTTTACTAGGAGACTTTTTGTCAACAGACATGATCCCCCGGGTGAGCGAAAAAATAAAGAAATAAACAAAAAGGAAAAGAAAAGAAGAAAAGAGTCACACAATAACCTATGCTTGGAAGTGGCGTCAATTTGTTAGGGAATAAATCTCAATTTGGTCTTCCTTTAATGAATTTATCGCGTTCAAAGGGTAAGGGGCTAAGTCCGTCGAGAAATATATAAAATAGGCGGTCAATACCATTTGTAACTAACACACCGGTTTAAATTCAGTTTAGTATCTTGGAATGACTGTAGTATTTTGCGGTTACCGGTGGCGTAAAGACGCCCTGAGCCGAGGTTGGCACCCTCAGGCCTGTTGTCTTAAACGTTGTACCGGGTGAGAGCCTTCAGCGCTCCCCATTTGTCCGGCCAAGTAGTTAATGCCATCTGCGGCAAATCTACAATAAGTCACGTCAAAAAAAAAAGTGGCGTAAATCTTTACCATTCATCCAGCCAAAATGTAAGAAAAATAGATAAATACATAATTATGCAAACTTACGCCTGTCATCCCCAAAATGTAGCTGAATAAAGCATAATACTTTATGTTTACTAATTAAAAAATAACTTGCAGACACTAAAACCTACAAAGTATAAACCATATGATGACAGATAATCAATCTACCACCCGATTAATAGCCCTTCATGTTGGAGTGGATGCAATCCCTAAGACTCGGGCACTAGCCTATCAAAGCCGCCGACTGAAAGGCGCCGTCTGATCTTCCAACCCACGAAGGAACAACCAGTCCAATACAGGTTAGGTCACATACCTTCGAAAATGCATGCAATATATTTATGAAAACATTATGTATGTGCGTAAAAATGTATCTCTCCTTCTGAGAAATTGTGAAAGGCATACTTACAATACAAGGAATAAAAATAAAATTGTTGTTCAAAATTCTAGATTAAGTAAATTAAATTCATCTTTTTTGGGGTTATGTATACGTTTTTACAATAAAATACCAGATAATATTTTAAATTTGTCAGAGAACAAATTTAAAGCTCACGTGAAGCTTACTTTATGTAAAAAAGCATATTATAAGATTAATGATTACCTAAATGATAAAAATGTCTGGTATTGAATGTGTTCCTCTAGTTATTAAATAACTTGTAATGTACCCTCATTGATTTAAAAGATGTGTTGCTGTTGCAGTTTCTTGTCCTTTATTCTCCTCAGCCATCACACCTTGCGAAATGACGTAAATTCAAAAATGTTACATTGACCTTCAACAAGTTTATCCATGATAATTACGTTGAATAAATGATTCTGATTCTGATTCTGCATTTCTCGGGAATGTGGGTTTCCTCACGATGTAGTCACGGTCACGATGTGTGTGTGGTGTGTTTCAGAGGTGGTTATAGATCCTTTGAATTTATACCTCCAATCTGTTTCATTAATGTTACCTTTTATCATTATATTACCTATTATATATTATATTATTGTAGTAGGCTGAGCTGTAGGCCATCTACGGTGGCGGATAGTGGAACGGCCATCAGATATGATGGTTAGCTGCGAATATAAAAATAAGCAGTCCCCGACTAAACAGCGACAGGATTAGCAGAACGTAGTGGGTAGCTCACTGGGACGGGCTAACCTATAAAATTATACTTAGGTTCTATGACGATCTTGTGACGTAGCGAGTAGGCGCTGCTACTTCAAAAGCGCACCCCTGATGCCGGGCAGCAGCGGTATCAGTACTGGTTGGAGGCCGAGGAAATGGATTCTGGTAGGGCTCTAGCTAGAACATTACCGATTGAGAAATTGGTCGGTGTGCTGCGGAACGAAAGGCGATTGGGGCAACCACCGTTCTACACGCCCTATCTATGGAGTAATGAAGGCGATTGCTCCACTGACAAGAGCGCAGCTCTTAAATAAAGAGAGAGATATTATATTATTACCTATTATATTAACATTATTGCAACGTAAACTGTACCTCTTCCTACTACCTCTTAGACCCTGCGCTCTTACCAAACACACCCTGTACAGTACCATCCAAAATAAATAATATTATAGGCGTGAGGAAAATCCATGTTGGTACCTATGCATAGATAGTTAGTTTATCACTTATAACGAAAACATTCTATAATATTATTCACAGACAAAAGGCCAGTACTTCTTCATGCACTTTTTGCAGCTCAGCCGCATAGCCTGCAGAAGATAAGCTCCTAGCTGTCCGGACCACTGCACAATTACCATTTAATTTTACACGAAGTTCACTCTAGACTCGGTAAAGTGGCTAGGAAGTTATCTTAAAAGTTCTCCAGACCGCTTTTTCCTCAGTAACACGCACTAAAAGCCTTTTGAAGAGAAAATTTTCCTTTTAAAAAGGAATTTTGTTATGCGAATTGAAGGCATTACGATTAGTAACGGCTTTTAAGTAAACCAATTGGAGATGCCCTTAGAAAAGGGTCTGTAAGGTCTACTCTCAACCGGCGTGCGTGTATGAAACGATTGATGAATGTGAAGGAAGCAAGAGAAGTATGTCAGGAATAGCGTTGAAAATTCCGAAAGAAACAAATTGTTTTTTTCGGTGAAAAAAAACGTTAGTTCGTTTTTTACCGTTTTATTTTTTGTTACATGAAATATATCAGAAAAAAACCTTAGGAAAAAACCTATTTAATGAATTTTCGCCGTTTAATTCGACAAATTAGAAAAAAACGATTGAAAAAAACAAGTTTTTATCAGCAATTTTTTAAAATAATAATGTATTTTGTATTTCTATCTTGCTCACAAATCAGATACAAAGTCACTGTCGCTTTCTGAAGAACCAGTATTACAAGGCTCAAATTCAAATGATTTAGATTGCATTAAATGTAAATTTGATCGAACGTATACTAGCACGTTGTTAAAATTATTCAATAAGACTAAAAAGTACCTAACTACTAAAATTAGGTACATGTAATTATTGCAGTAGTGCGTGCGTGACATGAACTAAGTAAGTGGGTCGGAATGAGCGTATGACAACAAAACAAGAAAAAAACATTCTACCCTCCAAAATATAATAAAAATATTCTTCTAAAAACATTAATACTTTTCCACTTCTTTCATATTTTTCCGGTTCTTTTCGTTTTATTCATAAAAAACATGAAATATTTCATATTTATTTTTCTTGAAATTTTCGAATAAAACTTGTATAAAAACGAAAGAATTTGAAAAAAACGGGAAAAATTCCCGCTTTTTTCAACGCTACTCAGGAAGCAAATGTCAACACATAGTCTTTGCTTACCCCGGTGGGAAATAGGCGTGAGTTTACGTATGTATGTATGTTTAAGTAAACCAATTTAAGCAGTTTCTTATGGTTACGTTCCTTCTTAGATTATGAAAAATTCAATCAATCTCGAAGAAGTCGCTTTTAGTGATAAGACCGCTAGTTGCCTTGTGCTTAGATAGATAAGTCTTATTGATAACTATTACCTTATTGAGTGCAATGAATGTCAATGTGAATATTGTTAAACAAAAAATACTCCACTTAATAATATTATACGTATATTCCTTGCTTCTCTGTAATGGCAAATAATGAGGCAGCAAGTTATATGCTGTCGAATTGTACATTTTTTTTATTTATAAGAAAGTATTTATTTACTACTCTATTCTTAAGGCTGGACAACTAAGTATTACAAACGTCAACTCCTAGCGTTATCCCGTTTTCACAGGCTCCGCTTACCTAACCTGAAGATTTGACAGGTTCGGTTTTGCAGAAGCATCCTGGCTGGCCTTCCAACCCGAAAGGAAAACCAGCCCAATACAGATTAGGTCACATACCTCCGACACGCATTTCTCGGGTATATGGGTTTGTGGGTCTGGGTGATAGTAATTTTATGATCCAAACATGAATTCAAAAACAAGTTTGAATTTCTTTTGATTTAGGCCCTTGGTTGGATTTGAACCTGCGACCTCAAAGTGATAGTTAAGCGTTATCCACCTGGGCTACCACTGATCCATTAAGGTAAGTATTACAGTGTAAACATCGTGTGTGAAAAATCTCCGCTCTCAAAAACATCCATTCACAAAAGGTTGATTGTTATTTAAGAGCCTGTCTCCCTATATCTCTCGTATTTGTACACCGATTGTGCGGGTAGTCGGAGATTATTTACATATCCATCTCCGTAACGGCGGTTGGGATGATAAATTACACGGGTTAGCAGTAATAGCTCTCTCCCAAGTGCACTTACATGTCGTTTCGGTGAAGTTTCCACGTTTGTGCTGTCTTATATCTATGTAGGGTGGTGGAGGTAAAATTTAAATAACTGAAGTTTTCTTATATTTTCTCTATTTCAACCTCGCTTTCAAAATCTACCCGTCAGCATCTTCCTTCCCCTTTCTCTCTCCCCTCTCACTCCCCCTCAGGACACGTTCATAAACTTCACCTCACACACATCACGTTTATAATAAGCTTTTATTCCCACATCTATGTAATGTTTTTCTCTATTTATTACAGAAACAACATAATATAAACAGCGTAATACGTCCCACTGCTGCGCACAGGCTTCCCTTCAATCACGACGGGGTATGCAGCAACTAATATTTTGAGCGTAACCGCAGTTGAGCGGAGTTTAGAGCTGAGCGCCACAGACTGCGTTTCAAAGATTGTTTTATTCCAAAGATTACCTGAGTTTAATTTATGAAGAGCACAGATAGATGAAATTCACGTCCTTAAACCTTACTTAGGTAATTAAGAGTTTTCAAAACTTGAAGTCACACTTGATATTGAACAAGCCCTGAAGCCCACAACTATATTCTCAAATGGGCTAGATGAACTAATTCTCCACGCTTCACCGATTTTTCTGTGTTTGTGTGTGTTGTGGTGATCCGTCACCTCCTATCACGTTGGCCTAACAGACCAACATCGCCGTCTATAATAGTCGAACCAACTATGTTAGTGAACAATCATCCGTGCTAGTCTAATGTGGTAACGAAGATTCGAACTGGTAAATGAAAAAATACCTAGAGAATATTAGAAACTGACTTCCATCCTGCCTGTCGACCCCGGACGAAAATAACCAAGATCCCTTCTAAATTCCTTCTTAATTTAATTTCTGCACGAGATTTCCATTGTACGCTTTACCTTTACTCAGAATTAGTTAAGTACATAGAATTTCAGTTAAAATTTAAAATCATTAACTGAAAAAAACCGAGAACTTTTCATGAAGAAGGTATTTTAAAAAGAATTTATTTAACGTTAATGCTTCCTAATTCGCCTTTGCTTTCCTCTGTTTTATCTTTGCCTTGCAGAGAAATAGCTGTTCTCAGTACATTTCAAAAATGAAATATCAGAAGTGCAAATCTGTACTTAACTGTCACATTAAAATATTGGTTCTCAAACCACAGTGATATTTTGATAATCTGTATCTGTTAACTCGTAAGAGTACGTTCTTTTGTTGATAAAATGGATATGATGAATTTTTATCCTGGTCTGAATGCGAATAAAAAACAGAGAATACGTTTAGCTCCTTCTCTTCCCGGACATGTCGTAAAATCCGACAGGGAATGTGTCATTTCTAACATGATATACTAATGCTATGGGCGATTTGCTGATCGCTTGTCGCCACAAAGTTCTTCATATCCATATTCATACTAAATAAAAACTTTTTACAGCAGGGCTTTTAGGAATATTTTCTTTTGCTGTTGTATCCCGTGATTATTAAAAAGCTTACCTAAAGCAGTAGGTAAGGTTTTAAGTAGGTAACAGCTTAATCAATTTCCTTAGAAAGAAAACTCTAAAAGGAATGTTTAGAACTACCTACCCTGAAAGTAAATTAGAATTATCCATTAGCAAATTGAGATTCAAACGTTCTTAAAAATATATACCTAACTAAGGATTTCACTCGCCGTATTTATTATATTACCTACAAAATAAATTTAATTTAGGATCACAAAATATTGCTGTTAAATATTATTTAGGACCCTCTTAACGAAGAGAAGTGTTTTGAAATTAAGTAAAGCTGTAAATAAAAGGACTTCAAAGTACTTACCTAAGGTTTTGGATTAAATTCTGTGCCTTATATATGTTTATATCGTCGCCATAGTGAAAACCATGTAAGCTCCATTTTGAAAAATAACATTCGGATGTGATTTTTGTTACGAAAATGTCATTGAAATAAGTGTTTAATACATGGTTTTAGGTTTACTCGGTTATTATCATAATTAAACACATGATATCGGGTTCTTAACGCGTTTAAATCAGGGATATGAGACTCCCGATATTTCGACACTGTTGCAAGTGCCATGATCACGGGATGACTGATGAGATTGGAGTGGAGTAGGTAGATCCATAATTTTCTACGAGCAGACATATCTGTCTACCCTCTTTCCTTGCCGCTTGTTTATGTATTTGATATCGGAATGTTCGGAACCATCTAAACTCGCACTAAACTCACTACGACAAACTGCACTCACTGTGTCCACACGTTTTGTCACCACATTAGGCCGTTTTGAGCTTTTTACAACACCGAAATATCGGGAGTCTCATATCCCTGATTTAAACGCGGTAAGAACCCGTTATTACGTGTTGTAATTAAGTGTTTCATATTATAATATAAAAAATAGGTATTTCTATGATTACAATAATTCACCATTTTGTTGTGTGAGGTGGATTGCCAACCCCATCAACCCTGGTGTCAGGGTTACTATTGAGCCGCCAAATGCCCCTGACATGGCTCATGTAACGACTGCTAACTTGCATCAGTAAGTAATTACCAGGTCCAACGGCTTAACATTTCCGAAGGACGCGTCGTCTTAATTTCGGACAATCAGGTGATCAGCCTATAATGTCCTAACCAAAGTAGGGATCACAAAGAGCTCAACACTTAAACCTCTTGACCACAGAGGCAGTTTTCATTAAATTTACACGAATGGATGTGCTTCTTCATTTATTATATTGACAGAAGTGTGAAATTGGACTTGGTGTTTACGTGTTTCTCCTTACGTGAGTAAATGCAGTAGATATATAAGCCATCATCAGAAAGCGGTGCGTGTCACCACCAGCACCATCCTGAGTGTGTTCGGAGACAGGTGGGACTCTCCACTTCTGCGCAGGTGGATGAAGCTCCATACCGACTGACCGACTGACTGACAGGACTTTTAGTTACTAACATTAGAGAGTAAGAAAATTGTTACTAATAAACTATGGACACATGTCTGAAAATAAAATAAATAATAATAAGTCTTAAGATAGAAAAGTCTTAGAATGTAAATTAACCCTTAAACCTTAATATCACCACACGTTCTAATTTCCTACTTATTCCTAATTGCCTCCTCGACCCTAAATGAATTCTAGGTAAGCGAACCAAAGCACAAACTTCTAGACCTCTCAAACATAGCTTCACTGTTTTACTTAATACGTATTCGAAAACCAACGCTAATATTACAAAAACTTGGTCATAATAACTCTATGAACTACTTGCAAACTAGGCTAACCCATTACGTTCGAGGTAACTGAACTTCATGTCTATTAAATTTCAAAGCTCGGCGGTAATTTGAGTAGCTAATTTAGTTTTTCGAGAACCCTTACAGAACTTATCTTATAGTTAAATCTAAAGCACAATTGCTTACACAAAGTGCATTGCTCCCGTCACGAATGCAGGCGCTAGCGAAGTATTAACAGTCATAGTTCCACTCGCGGCGAATAAGCGGATCGAAACGACATTTTTCAGTTTAAATGAAATTAATTAGCTCTTGTGCTAGGTTTAAGATAAATTATGAAATTTTGATTACTAAATAAAGACAGCTCTAAAACTTACGAAAAATATTTTCTTTTGTCTATTTAACTTATTAATGAATTTTAATATAAAAAAAAACATAATAATAAGTTTAACGTGCCTTCCGAAGCACGGATCGTCTTACTTTCGGATAATCGGGTGATCAACCTGCAATGTCCTTACCAAACTAAGGATCACAAAGTGATTTATGTGATAATATGTCCCCATAGAGATTCGAACCCGGGACCTCCGGATTGTGAGCCCACCGCTCAACCACTGGACCACAGAGGCCGTTAATTTGTAGTTACAATAATTTGAATTTGTTTTCATCACATTTTATGATATGTGTGTGCACCATGATTAGTCTAATTAGCTAGCTTAGGTCTATCTTGTAAACTCACCAATGCTAAACCTAATTCTCTATGTCCGCTAATCGTCAGCAATGGGTCACCGATTTAAGACGGTAGTACGTTGTAACACCAGTGAGGTAAGCAGGTAATTCTGTATGCATCACCATGGCAACCGTAGGCAAACATTCCATCGATCCAGGTCACCAGACATCTGCAAAATTCTGACCCCATCTAGGCCTGAATTTGCATCAAATCAGATTGAAACGCCAGGTTATCGAGAATTTATGATGGATGTACGTATTTCTGATTGAGGACTGTTCTGATTTTGGGATATTCTGTTTTGTAATGTATGTTTAGTTAGGATTGATAATTCAGGTTGTAGAGAGATAGTATAGGGTTGTAGAAAGATCCTGAGCCGGGTGTCAGCGTCACCACAGGGGCTTGAGAGGTGGCGTACGATGTGTCGCGTGTGCCTTTCCACAACGAAGGTGGGGTGGGGGCATTTGTCCCCCACGAGATGGTGCCCAATCAATCAGCCGCCGCCAAGCCGCAGAAGAATGCGAAAGCATCCCGTAGCCGGATAATGGCAATGATACGGACACCGGGGGGTTTTAGTCGGTGTGAGCCCGATAAAACCCTCTCGCTGCCCCCGTGATGGGAGAGCATGAGGTAGGCATTTCCCTCGAAAAAAAAAGGGTTGTAAAGAGATGTCGGAGGGCTGGTACTCCGATTCAAAGATTGCGTCAAAAGAGATATGAGCTCATTCGGAATTAACCACGAGGCATGAGAGAAGCTTGCCGATAATCGATATGTGGAAGAAGTGTGTGCTCGATTGACGCGACACTCATGACCACACCTGTTTTGACACACTGGCGAGCAGGAGATTGAAACGCCATCACACCGACAACAATCTACCAGTTAGAAACTTCTCCTGCAGAGTGTGCGGTAGACTTTGCCCCTCTAGGATTGGCTTGCACAGCCATGAAAGAAAGTGCATTTCTACGAGGTAATGACATCTTAAATTCTCTCAAACAGACGTATAAGGCCAATGATGAGTGAGATAAGTACTAATAGGAATTTTGGTGTAACTGGAATTAGCCGGTAAGCCGCATCTGCAATAGGCGTAGTCTGCATCTTCGAGCTAAGAAAATATATACCTATCTTCAGATTTTCTTCTTCTATCAACTTAGTTGTTGGTCGTTGACCACCACTAACCCTGGGTTATCATTGAAACGCTAAAGACTCCTGCCTACTTGCATCAGTAGGTAATAGCCGGGACAATCATCTTGTCCTCAGATATGTTACTTTTGGCGCCCTAAGAAGGCGACGTTTGTATGATATAGGGTTTAGTAGACAAAGGACTTATTTGCAAAACGCCTTTCCCCTAAAAAAAGGACCTATTCGTACAATGACTTATTCTTCTCGACCTATTCTCAAAATGGTTATGTGTCAGAATCGAAGCAGATGGATTTCCATAGTTTCTACTTACCCCGGTGGAAAATAGGCGTGAGTTTATGCACGTATGTAGGTCAATATCATATGGTCAAAAAAGACTGCATAGGTATGTCAGTTCGCTAATAAAGAAACAACTCTTGTCCAATACCATTAGCTCCGATAACAGTCAACACTACTGACCATTAATAGCCAACCTCGACGTATAATATTCTAGCAGCGAACATGACAAATGCTACGGTATATTTATCAAGTGAGTCACGGATTTGGGCGGTTGTAGCCGACGTTGTGATTAAGATCGCGCAATTTGTCGCCGCCCCGGCACGCAGGGGCTACGGTTATTATACAGACGGGAAAGTTCACACTATTGTGATGGTTATATCGTCACTGGAAAGGCAAAGCAAAATTACTTAAACACCAAAATATCCTAAACTAGTTCCATGAGCAGTCCATGTTAGAAAGAAAGAAAGAAACATTTACTACAACTTACGACTATTGTCTACGTGTTTCGGGCGTTATGTAAGAAAACTTACAAATTGAGAAAAGACAACTCTCAGATACACCTGTTTGAGTCCTAAGCGACCGTGGAAACAAACAAAGAGAAAATTAAATCAAAAAATTCTGACTCGGACGGGACTTGAATCCGCATTTACTTATCTACGTGTTAACCACTGGATCTGTCCTCATCCTGTGAACACTGCGAGCTATGTTCCCCGTATATGAGCCAATGCGAGCGTAGCACATGCCTCGCCACGAATTCCTATTCGTTCCAACCTTCCTAGGTTAGTACTCACATTGTGAGACATGCAATGAAACGTGTCTTTTTGCTTACCTATTGGAAGGTAGGGAAATAGTAAAGTTGTTGTCAACCTAAAGATGTTAAGTTTCAAAAATGTATAAAGAAGTGATTACCTGAAGAGCACAGCTAGATATTATAGACCGGTGAGCATGAGACACCGATCGGCGTGGGTTGGAAATCAGTGTCGCCCTCTGAGTAAATTGTCACTGAAGCCTGGCCTTTTTTGGTGAGCTGCAGCACCCATATACCTTTATGTTTTACAACTAAATATTAATGTGTGTATATTTTAATGTTGTAAATGTATATATATGTGTCGTAGGTTTTACCTAAATAAACTTTTTTTTATTATTAGACAAAGGAAACTCCCTTTGAATTTATACAATGTATTTTTCTAATATAATTGTTATTGTACAACCATGGGCAGGTATACCCTATGGAGGGTGACAGGTCGCGCTTCGGTCCGTCAGGTTAATTGTCACTCCGTAACAACCATGCGAACCGCTGGCGTGCGGAGCACATGTTTGTATCCGGCTTAAGCCGTGCGACAAAAAGTTTCTAGCCGATTGCGCATTCTATCGCATGGGTTGTGAGGTGCTCATATTGATATTACATCAAGTTGGAGAAGAAGAAATCCCTCAGCCGACTTTTACGGCATAAACAGGATTGTAGATAGATAAAATCTATATTTACCTTTTTATTTTCTTATTTGTATACAATAAAACAGACAAAAGGATCATACTTACAAAGGAAACAGACACAACAGACAGGTAAACTTATCTTATATTTTTTTGGGTTTATCTTCTTTATGTATGTATTTTTTACTCCCAATAGAGACGTAAATAAAAACAAGAATATTAAGAAGTAACTTCTTAATACAACAAGTCAACTTTCAAAACCGTAATGTACCCTCATATTTCACTACGTCACAGTTCCCAGCCGCGATGTAGAACGACCACGCTACAGCAATAAAATCACACCCGACGGAGTCACGATGAAATACTGCGCTCTGTAAAGATAAGCTCGGAGGGAATAATATTACCTCTTTTATTAGAGTAAATAACTCACATCCACTAGTACACTTATCTACAAAAAGTTTGGTACATTACGTTTGCAGATTTACTCTGCCGATTTTCACTGCTGATATTTCGTTGGTCCCTATGCTCCTATTTCAATTGTATGAAGTAAAATGAACATAGTGTAAGTTAAGCTGTTTAAGATACCCATAAAATATTTGTACACATTACTACACTACACTATTACTTTGCGTAGCAGAAGTCGAATGTAGCGGATTGCAGCCTTTTAGTATGTAGGTATTTAATATAGTACAAGATGTTATTAGAAAACTTTGAGAGATGATTCTGAGTTGATATCAAGTAAAATTTAAGTATTTCTATTCTATTCTAATTTTCCGTCGCAAAACGTAACGGAAAACAATTTAAAAAAAAACACAAAAAAATTCATGAATTTTCCGACTGGAAAATCCACTTAATATCAACTCATAATCATGGTCTGAATCTTTCGCCTCAGTATTCGTTACGATGTCTCTATATATATATATATTCAGAACACCATATCTCGGAAGCTAAGTAATAAAGATAAAAAAATACCAGTCAGATGTGTCGATGCTGCTGATTTTAATGAATCTGATGAAATCAATAATTCAAAAATGGCTTGTACTGACCGTATGAGGACATCAAGTGCATAATACGATAAAATCTTAGTCCCATATGTGACCGCTAGAGACGCTGTAAAATAATTCGTTCTTGTGCCCTGACAAAGCGAAGGTTGGTGGTAGGGCTGGCAGAGAACGTACATTGACCAAATTGGAGATGTCCTTAGAAAAGGTTCTGTAAGATCTACTCTGAACCGGCGTGCGCTTATGAATCGATAGATTAATGTAAGCAAGAGAAGTGTGTCAGGATCAAAGCAAATGGAATTCCTTAGTCTCTGCTTACCTACACACTAATATTAAGTATGTATTTTAAATCCGAACAAGCTGTTATAACACTGGTACTGTACTGTCATCTCGCATGCACCGATCACTGCTCCTTAAGATACAGGCTAACCTAGTTTAAGGAGCAGGGTTCAAGTTTTGAAGCTTATGTTTTTAGTTTTTAATCTATTGTCCTAAGTTTGTTGTTATTATGGTCAAATAAATATTTTTATTATTTTTTATTATTACCTCGGTGGGAAATAGGCGTGAGTTTATGTATACATGTATGTGTGTCCTGACCTGTGTAAAACCGTGTCTAATGTACTTTATTTCAGGCGTGTTGTAGGATAAGACTCCACACGTCCATCAGACCATGTATTGGATTTAATCATAATCGAATAATTCACACCCGACGATCAAATACAAAATGGAAGGTGGTACTGGCGTTCAAAGCTAGTATAAAATAATAAAGTAAACAACACGCCAGTCGTTCAGAACTAGCGCAGAATTTTCGCAGCAATTCGCGTTATTTTCTACGCGCGAGTGTTTGTACGCAGCGTATTGACTTAGTTATCAACAGCGGCTCTCCGACGTACGGAACTTTGTTTATACGGAGATTCACGTATCTACTGCAAATCCATTTTTTGTGATATACTTAAATAGCACATACTCGTTATAAAGTAGGTAAAGAGATGTAAAATAATGTAATCCTTCCACAAGCCCAGTAGAAATATTTTTTGACTCCCTTATGCTGTTTTATTTAGGTTATTTTATTTATTGCCAAAATACTATTTTCCTCTTTTATCACGACTTGTTGCTATCATCGGCCCTTGTATTTAGCTCTCCCATTTGTCCAGGCAGGTAGGTAGTTAAATTAAAGAAAAAATAAAGAATCTGCGAGGTGTATATAACGTTTCATTTCGTGTTAACGAGTAAACTTCCAAGCTGAAAACGACCTTTGACAGAAAGACTGGGGCTTTTAACATATACGGGTTCCCATAGCATTTTGCTGCATTTTATAAGAAACTTTCTAACTACACACTACTTGATGGGGCAGGTATACCTACGTATGTTTTTCAATATATTTTTCCCTTTTCAAAAATGGACGTCGATTTTTTAAGTAGAGTTCATATGTTTATTACACTTCGTGACATTAGGGTAAGCAGACTAAACTAAATGTGGCAATTGAAATAGCTGTAGGTAAATAAAGATGTTAATTAATGAAAGTTTCATTAAAATGAACGGTTTTTGATTATTTTTATAGAACACTGTGGTTGCGTAGGCCTAGCACTGGGTCACATTAATTATGCAATACGTATACATACAAAATAAGTAATATGAAAACACCAAAACTATTCGTGCCGCTTTTGTTAAAATTAGAGCCTAACGCCTTAGCTACTACTAACTTTACTCTATTATATACTCCTCTAGAGCTTAAAATAATCAATTCAAGAGCCGTATTACAGGCTGGAACCTTCCCTGGCTATTTCTGTCGATCCAGGCCGCGATTGTCATTCGTCAACGGTTTGCCACGGGCCATGGCGCAAATAGTTTCGCGGTCACGAGGAATTTCGAACGCTGGTCGGCCGAATACTTGACGAGGCTCGCATTGGTCGATAAATGAAAAAATAGCAGTGTAACCGCAACGTCATTTAAATGAAAAATCGGCCAGACGCGCAAGCAATTAGGGCCGGAAAGCCGGAATGTGGCGGGCGTTGGTATGGAACATACCTAGATACAGACATCGTTTTCCACTAATTGATGTATCTGTATTAGTAAGTAATAGATTGTCATAAATAAACTGTTAGCAAATTAGCGCTTTTAAAGGAAAATAATATTATTAGGAACTGCTACATATCCACAAACCCCTGACACCAGCGGGTCGATATCCACTGGGGGTCGACTGATTATTTCAAATATTCTTCCTCTCAGACGCTAGACGACGCCCTGAACCGAGGTACGCGCCAAACTGGACACCCTCAGGTCTGTTGTCTTAAATTTTGTACCGGGTGAGAGCCTTCAGCGCTCCCCATTTGTCCGGCCAAGTAGTTAATGCCATCTGCGGCAAGTCTACAATAAGTGACGTCAAAAAAAGATACCTGCGCCGGCAATGAGAATGCTAGCAACATCCTATGACGCAATCTTGAAATACTAAAATTAACAGTTGTTAAGTTAAATCAAAATGTTGTAGGTATTTCAATAAGATTTTTTATTTTATCTACCACAGACCGTTTAACAGGTGGCGTGGAGATAGACGTCCCTCACCGAGACCGACGATACTACTTCCTATTGGCCAACAGCCAAGCCTTCAGATACTACAATTGGGTAGTTTCCTAGGTCAAAGATAAATTATGAAATTCTGATTACTAAATAGAAACAAATCTAAAGGTGACAAAAAAGTTTTCTTTTTTCTATTTAACTTATGAATTTTAATAAAGATAAAGCGACATTTTGTCACGTTTTTTCTATGACGTCACAGATTGCTTTTCTTTACAAATTACGTTTAGTAAAAAGTAAATAGTTTGACTAGTTGGAAAGTAGCCTATTGTCACAGTAAGTTCATGACACGTGTTTAATTTACATTAGATAACAAGTTCACGACTATATCCCAATTGGGGTAGTCAGAAGTACATCGCAAGATGAACTAAGTACCTACATCTCACCGAGCTTTCTGTTAGACCAACGTGATAGCTGGTCAGCTGTATCGCCGTCTATAATGGTCGAGCCAACTATGTTAGTGAAAACAGTACTAAGATAATTTAATGACTCACTGATGTAAGTCCGGTACCAGGGATCGAACAAAGCGGAGCCCCGCTTCTGAAAAGAAGCAAGCTGGTTCACAGCACCACAGTGACATCAAATATTAAACCATGATATTGTTTTGAAGAAAAAAAACACTGGAAGCACTGGAGCGTGGGCCTGGAAGAAATGGAGGGAGGTCTTTGCCCAGCAGTGGGACACTTTAGGCTAGATAAGATAAGATAAGATTGTTTTGAAACAAATGCCTGAGCGTTCCAGATTGGCGCCAGAAGCTTGGCTTCGGCGAAAACAAGCCACTCGGTTCACACCGACGAACTATAGGCAGACCGAAATATGCACAAAATGATCATATTACAAGTGGCAACAATCGTATTATAAAACTTTCCACAACATTCATCGTTTCTTTGGTATCGCGCAGCCACAACTGGCGCTTGTGTTACTACGCAATGAACGGTGGGTAAATCGATGTAGCAGTCCAGCTAGAAATGTCTCGGTGCGACCGTCGCACACCGTCGTTGCGAACTCTGTAATGTAATTTCGTGTTGAAAGCATATCTCTCTTGTTTTTATGATCTGTGGGGTCGATAGTGAAAGACGCTGAAAACTCCAACGCCGCCTTTACTTTTGCGAGTCATCGGCTTCCATACGCGACAGTTAGAATAATCTGCTCGTTACAATCGTATATTACAACCTTTTACTTCACTGCTGAGTCGAAATACTAGAGAAATATCAAAAGTAAACTACATTATTTCCAAATTAAGGACAGATATGAAAATAACTACGTACGATCAAAGGCGTTTGAAAGCGGACACGGTCTTCGAAAAGAAAAAGATGATGCCGCTTACCTACTTTTATTGCTAACAACCGAGTCGTCAGGTTATTCAATAAGTACGTATATAAATAATAGTTTGGACGGAGCCAGAAGTACCTACTCAGAAGACAACTGGCAGCCAGGACCTGAGCCAAGCTGCAAGCGTTTACGAAAAACGACACTGACAGCGATAAAAATATATGGCCATCTTACGTCACCTTATGTCAATCCCATAGTTTTATCCCTGTCACCATCGCTTTTCCAAATAGGTAGTTTATTGGCTAGTCCCCAGATCAGCCGACCGTTCACTATCATGTTAGAAAGAAAAGACAATTGAATCCGTCTGTCGGCTTGTACGACGTTCCTAGAGAAATAAGCATTGAAACACGTTCTATGTTTTTTATTCGGTACTAATCCGGTCTGGATTAAACCTACACGTCTAGTACATGACGACTATTACATTACCGTTTCTTTAAATTGTTTTATATTATTATTTATTTATTTATCTTAATACTAAAACATGTACAATTGTACAATTTAGTAATGTTTTCGCCGAAAGAAGTAAATACTCCTTTGGCTAAAACTCTATGCTTCAGTCCTTTAAAAAGAAACATAATGGCGGACATTTTTAAGAAGAAACCAAGAAACGAAGACAGTTGACGATCGGGAGCGAAAAGGATTGGTCATGGTTGAACTAAAGATATTTAATTATATTAATTTTAGTCGTATTGAATTAATAACTTTATTAACTCAATACGACTAATATAACTTTCAGCATAACTTTTAACATTTCTTCATCTGGCGGTATAGTGTTGTATTTTGCTAGGAATAAGTTACTATTCTTAGAAAATGGGTCATGTATTTTCTACTTTAAATATATTATATTAATTTGAGAATGCTATTATGTGTTATGATATGAGTGTTACTATTTAATATAAGACTCATTCGTACAGACAAACTGTTTAAACAGTTTTCAGGGCTTTACTATATTAAAGAAAAAAAACTTATTAGTTCATACTCATCTATATTGACATCCAACATTCATTATGCACTTAATTTGTTTCGTAATTGGTAGATAATCGAAACAAAAAAAGGAAGAAATGCTAAAAGTTATGCAACGCAAAGCCATTCGACTGTTTGGCATTGCATTTATACATACATAAACTCACGCCCGTAATCCCAAATGGGGTGGGCAGAGCCACAAGTAATCAAAGACAACTTGCAGCCACTGTTGATACGAAGTCCTAAGATGGATATGATGAACCTTATGGTGATAAGGGGGGAGGGTGCTGTTTGGCATTGGATCGCGAATAATTTTGATTGACTGCATGCATGGCAATGGATGAAATAAAAAGTTGGCAAAATGTTAGAGAGTCACTAATATTAACCGACTGTATCATTTATCACGATAATAGTTCTGTCAGTCACATAGTCCAATATTCTGAATAGTTTTCAGACTGAAATTGTTAATTGATGAATTATGACTTTGCACTTTCGTAATTAGGTGTTCACGCCAGGAATTTTGAATCCAAATTATAGGAAAATAATTTGCAGACTCAGTTACAGAATTCATTAGTAGATTTTATAATTTCAATCCATCATGATAAATACAAGATTTCTGTCATATCAGTGACCAAAAAAAAGTAAATGCGTTACGCTCCTCAGAAACGCAAGTTTAAACAGTGCAAACACTTTTAACATAACAATTCTTTTGACATTGAAAATATACCTTACGTAAAAAAGAAAAATGCTAAAAATTACACCAAAACAAACCCTAAACCTCGGAGATTACATGTCAATTTGTGCAAATTCTTGCTGCCAGGCAAATTCCCCGAGTCTCATAGGTGCGTTATCTTTCAGAAATCACATCCTCACAATAACAGGTTATGCAAATCCGATTGACAAGAAAATTGGGCCAGGTAAACCGCGAATTTCACGCGCAAGTAACGCTCCACCTCATCCATAAACAAGAGCTTAGGCTGATGAATGGCAGCCATAAAATTGGCCTCAACCAGGGAGGAAGACAGGAGCGCAGGTGCAAGATTTGATTGATTTTGAAAAATGCTGTGCGTGGAATTTAAACTGTTGTATGTTCAATAGACATTAACAGAGAGCTGTCTAAAATAGTGAGCTGAAAACTGATAGGGATCCCTATTTTGTCCTAAGACTAAAACATTAAAGACACTTCCACCATCCAGTGACTTAGTAGATGGGGCCAGACGTTAAGTGTATTTATTTCAAAAGGACTTAGTTGGCTTAAGCGAATAACTAAGATTCTGAACTCACGAAGAAAGGTGTATATATGACAATATATATATTATTATTATGTATATTCAACCAAGTACCAACACACGATCAAGCATTTGTTATACGTAGACGGTGCTGCATACTCTTTCTAATGGATAAGGAAAGGTTAAACGTATTATTTAATCGAATTTATTCCAAGTAATTAATTATTTACTTAAATTTTAATTTACACAAAGAGTTCCTCATTATATTCATAATTAAATTAATGTGTCAGATGGTGATTTATGGCCTGGGTACCTCCCTGTTCCCATTTCTCATTTAACGGGCCCAGTTGCCACAGGTGAGAGTGGAAATTAAATATTGTATATAAAAATCTCGTTGGGTTTGTATGATTACCTGAATGTAGGTGTGTATCGTATTGATTTTATCAAATTCATGTATAAGCAAGAACCCCTATTATGTTCGTTTTCGAATTTGTTTTGAAATGTGAATGATTATCGGTTTGGAGACGAAATTTCAACAGAAATGGTCGTAAACAAATACCTCGTATTGCATCAACAATTAATGTAACTTAATAATAATATTAGTTCTGCGCTTGGTAAACTGATATAAATGATAAAAATAATTATAAAGTATCATCATCCGTAGGAAATTGTTGACATCACATTACTACCTACCATTCTGTAATGGTATTTTATCATTAAGAATTTACTTAAGTACAATAGAGTACAATATACTTTTCGTAGAAAACAAGATTCTATTATATTAATTACAAACGGTAGCCGGAAACCGTCCTACGTAATCCGTTCGGATGTTAGTTTGTTAACGTACTTATAGGCATGTCTGTCTTTCTATTTATGTTTCTATAGATCGACTTCGTTGTTCATTCTTTTTTCAACTATTTTTATTTTAGTAAAATTGTGTCACACAGGTGCGTCAATCGCCTCTACTAAACTATTTTAGTAGTTGTGACTATTCACCCAAGTATTTCTTTCCAGTTATAAAAAGTTCGAGATAAAGATAATTGTAACAATAATAACTTAATTATACCTACAATTGTATAGGTACAATCTAAAAGCAAAACAGTCACTAACCTAACGTGTTATTTGTAAACAGTGGTGAAATTATGAACCATTAATCGTCATAATTATAAAATTGATGTTTTTGTATGTGTTTGTGGTGGCAACACGTAATCAGAAGGTCTTAAGCGCAACCAGACTGTTAATCTATTACTTACTTTGCAAGAAACTGATTGGACTTTTGTACTACTACATGTGTACTATTTCACAAAGATATCATATAAGCAATTATTATTACTGGATAAGAAAATATAGATCACAAAAGTATAACGAGTAGGGAACATAGACTGATTATACAGTGAATATATAGTCGTAAACGTCAAAGTCACGAATCTAAACTTTCACGACGTACTTATTATTTTTTTTTTAATGTTTAAAATACTTACTTATACGTACTTATTTAGTATTTTAGAAGGCAAAAGAAGTGCACCACATGTTTAGTACTATTATTACGTATATGAAATGTGTTTAGGCACCTTCTTGTACAAAAAGTTATATAAGTATAGATAATTAAATTAAGAATATAAAAGAAACAATTTATAACCGTTATTCTGATAAGATCACTTTAAAAAGGTTGCATGCACCTATCAAACTCTAAACTTTGACCACGGAAGATGGTACAATGCTTCGATGTCTCTTTTTTCTTATGTTGTTTTTTTTTTTTCTAATCTTGTTATTAAGTTTTACACGTGTGGTGCGGTACACACACTAAACAACTGTATGATATAATTTTGTACCTACCTAATTACTTAATAATAATATTTAGTTAGTTGTTATAATATAATTATAGGCACCTAGTGTCGCCTGTTTTATATTGCCGTGCCCTTGCAGGGCGTCACATGTACTTTTTTACTATGTTCCACCTTAATTTATGTTTGTGACATGCAATAAATGAATATGAATATGAATATGAATACGTCAAATTTCATAGTAAACACAGCGGTAGCCGGCGTCCAAACTCGAAGACAGCAGTTAGATGCGCATTAATTTGCATAACACCTTGACGCCGCCTACGGGCACATTTTCCGGACAATTCCCTATCTCACTCACTCATACAAATTCCCACTGAATTACTAGAGGAAAGGCCGCGGACCTTTATCATGTGACTAGTCTGGTAGTAGTTAAATCCGACTCATAATTATCTGTTATGATTATGATTTTTTCAAAAAAAAAACGCTTGATTGGTTTTCTTCGTTTAAAGCGACGATATACAAAAATTACCACAATACATTATTAAAATACCATCACAATATTGTAACAAAAATATTGAACTCCTTAACCGGACAATTGAAGAGCGCAGAAGGCACTCACTGGAAAAGTTTAAACTTCGCACTGTCAGATATTGGATACAAGTTGTGACGACGAATTGTGCACCCTTACGGCGGAAACTAAAGTTTAAATTGATATTTTTTTTGCTTTGAAACTTTTTTGACGTGACTTATTGTAGATTTGCCGCAGATGGCATTAACTACTTGGCCAGAATTGCTTTGTAATGTAGTGCAAGATAAGCACATCCTGTTTGCATATTTTTCAGCTGCTTTAAATAAATTTTGAATATTGTATGCATTTATTTTGTTAGTATTTGTATTTAATTATGAAAACCTATAGTAATTGTATTTATACAAAATTAGGTCCGTCACACCCAAAAAAATAAAACATGTGGTGATTTTATTGGAAAAGATGATAGTAAACCCACATTTTCTAGTGTAAACTTTCTTCAGTAATCCACCTCCCGCGGTCTCCGTCATCATGCCTCACAAACTCATGATCAAAGGGTCTCTGGAACTCCTACGAGCGTCTTGCTAAAAGTTCCAAACTCGCTTCTGATTCAACTATCTTTAACATTGTTCCACTATCACTGTAGCGGGAATAATATTCAAATGAGCTACGAAACTTGGACACAAGACCCTAGGGTGCCTAGAAGTTAGTTTGTGTTCGTTCACTAATACCTGTACCTAACTGTTTATACTAAGTGACCATCACATTGTGCTATGTTTTAGTTTAGTTGGCGGTATGAGTTTGGATTCATGTTTGGATCATTTATAATTGATATCACGTGGTTTCCAAGATGTGTGCCCGGTTGTTGGAAATAGGCTCGCCCCCTATTCTGTGGACAGCTGGCGGGCAGTGGGCGGACTATATTATACATCTCTGCCTACCTGTTCAGGGTTACATTAAAATGAAGTCCAGAGAAAATCGATCTCACTTTTAAGACTATTGTCGACATAATTATAAAGTGAAATCAAAACATTAAAATGACGGGAAGATGTAGTGAATTTCTATTTTGAATAAACATTTGAAATCATCTCAGCAAATGAGCCTTTAAGCGTAGAAAAGTCGGTTGAACGGCAAACCAGAATAAATTTTAATACGAAAGCAGGGTATACCCACGTTCTAATATAAACTTTGCAATATATTTAGTGATTAAACGAACTTACCTATGTGAAGTTCTATCATAATTATACGAAGCGCTTCGTCCGAAGAGATTAGTATTAGTAGATATATAAACACATGTAGTTTCGCCTAAGTGATACCACTCTTGCACTAATTGTTGAGAGAAAGAAAAGGGTAGTAAATAAAAAAGGTTGAATAATAGCAGAGAATCGCGGGTAGATGTTACTTACCACACTATTTTATCGACTGTTTCTCGTCATTTAGTTTAGAGCCATATAAGATACTTACATCTTCATTATCATTGACGTACTTCTTTGTTTGTTGCGTCCCGGGTAGCGTCAGCCTTAAGGGTGGGCGGGAGTACATACTAATCTCTTCGGACGAAGCGCTTCGTATAATTATGATAGAACTTCACATAGGTAAGTTCGTTTAATCACTAATTATACTTCGCGCTTCGTCCTCTAGATTAGTATTAGTAGATATATAAACACATGTAGATTTTGAGAGCCCCTAGAGAGAAGTAGGGTCAATGATACTAGGTGCAATTATCAAGAGTTTATTTTATGATTAATTATAGGTACAAAAATAAGCAATTTGACAATCGTATCTTACACTGAGTGTAATTACTATTATAGTAGCTACAACAGTAGTACAGTAATTTGATATTATTTAATTAACATTAAGGAGAATGGTTATCAATGATTGTTCGAGCTAAGGCTAGGTCAGCGTCACCAACAACCCTATTATAAAATCGAGCGAAGGTGGAGGAGTTGTGGCTCCAGCCCGCGGTGCTACGGATGGTATCCACGCTGACACCGAGCGAGTGCGCGGCGCTGGCGGCTGCGTGTCGCGTGCTGTGAGCTGTGAACACGGCTGTGTCCACCCCGCACTCGCCCAGTGTGCGTTTGATCCATCGGCTGAGTGTCTGTGTACCTACCGCGTTGTGAGGTTTTTTCAGACCAATGAATAACATTTCCGATGTTCTTAGGGACTCCGTTTTACTTATATAAATCTGAAGCGTTTTCGCTGGACAGATCGACGGTTTGTCATTGAAAAAGGGCAAAAAAAGAACAGGTTGCTTACAGCCGGGCCGAGAAGTTTTTAAAATATCCGGAATTTTGATACTAATGCGATCATCAGACGTTTCTATATTTTTGACATTAATTTTGGAAATAGTTTGCAATCTATGCGCTGTTGTAAGAGCTAACAGTGTAATGGTCTTTTTGGATAGCTTGCATAAATCAAGTTCTTCATTTGGGTACCAAATACTTAGATGATTAAGTACACAACTAGTATCCCAGGTGGCATTGTACTTAGGTACAGGAGGTCTAAGCCGAAATACTCCTTTAAAAAATCTATGTAAGTATTCGTCTTTTGCTAATGTAGGTCCTAAGATTAACGACAGGGCCGATCTATACGAATTTAGGGACCCATATTGGTAGCCATCAGTGAATAAATTAGTCAAAAAGGAAATTACTGTTGGAATTGTAGCTTCATACGGTTCTACGGAATGAGCTTGACAAAAAGACCACCACTTTTTGAGACATACGTCATATTGTTTGATAGAGCTTTCTGAGAGCGAGGCCATCATGATGTCTAGTGATGCTGCAGGGAGGCTTCGTCTTGATAATGCCGCCCTGATAACACTCCTGCAGCCAGGGTAAGGGACGGCAGTATCCGAGAGCTGTAATGGGATAATAAAACATTGTCTTTAGGTGTGAAAGTCACGATGTCCGATACAAGGAGAGCTTTGAACAAAGGAAACCATGCCTGTGTTTGCCACATCGGTACCACAACGATACCATAAGCTTTGTCCGAAATTATTTTTCTAAGCATTTTGAGAACCATTGAAAATGGTGGGAAGGCATAGAAAAATAAATTTGACCAACAGATGGTAAACGAATTAATAGCAACAGCGTCCGGATCCCTATGCCAGGAGATGTATTTGGCGCATTTTTTATTTATTCGACTAGCGAATAGGTCTATGTCAGGCTGACCGAATAAAGTTATTAAGTGACGAAATGCTTGATCAGATAACTCCCATTCTATATCTGGGTGCGTTTTACGTGACTCTGCATCAGCAGTGACATTGTCGCAAGACCTGATGTATGACGCGAAAATAAACAATTTACGAGCCTCGCACCACTGCCAAATCTCTTTAGTTATGTGGTTAAGATGGGGAAACTGTATACCTCCCATACGATTAATATAAGCGATGGCAGTTGTATTATCGATTCGTAGTAATATTTGGCAATTGTAAAGATTTTTCGCGAAGATCTTTAGACCGATAAAAGCAGCCAACAGTTCCAGATAATTTATATGCTGTTTCTGTTCACTACTTGACCATTGGCCACTTGCCGTTTCGTTATTGCAACACACACCCCACCCCGTTGTTGAGGCGTCAGAATATATATGTATAACATAGTTGTCGTTTCTAATGGGATGCATCGAGTGGTCAATAGAATGCAGCCACCATTGAATATCAGGTAAAAGGGTATCTGGGATATTCATGTACCTATCATAATCGTTGTGGTGTTTTAAGTTGAGAAACTTGCACCTTTCTAGGTCCTTGGTATACAGCCACCCGTATTCGATATTATTTGGGTTTTAAAATATAAAAATCAAGTTAGTTATAGTCACTATTACACATAATGTGTGCACTGTAAAGACAAAGTGTAATATCAGTTCGACCCGATATTAATATTTTGAATGCGGTGAAATAACCCCAACGGTTATCTCGGTTGCATTCGTCTGGACATTAGGTAAATAAATAATAAATCGTATAACTACGTACCTGGTCGATGTATGGTACTGCGTACCGTTGTTTCACAAGCTGGAGAAATTTCCGAATCACTATCCGAAACACTGGTTTTTCGATGACGTATTTTTCGTTCTAATTTTTTAACTTTCCGTAGTAAAGTCTCTAAATCGTCGTCAACTTCTTTAGAACGCTTTCTTTTAGGCATTTTTAACGTAAAAACGAACTTTTTAGCGAATTTAAATGAGCTAGTATTAAGTGTCTAGAGCGGTTGAGCACTAAATTGCGAATGACGAGAAACAGTCGATAAAATAGTGTGGTAAGTAACATCTACCCGCGATTCTCTGCTATTATTCAACCTTTTTTATTTACTACCCTTTTCTTTCTCTCAACAATTAGTGCAAGAGTGGTATCACTTAGGCGAAACTACATGTGTTTATATATCTACTAATACTAATCTAGAGGACGAAGCGCGAAGTATAATTGTATATTTTGATGCTATGTTGAATGTAAACAGCCTTGTTTTATATACGACTAAGTATAAAGTTTGCCACGAACCTAATCACTTTTCGCGCTCAAAAATTGCCTCACTGCAAGATTTCATGTTGCTGTCGAAGTTTTTAAAAGTTTATAGACGCTAGTTGCGGAAATAAGCAGATTAAAACAAAATGACATTTTGATTTAAAATTTGTTTATTTCTATTTTGCAAAATATTGCTTTTGGAACTATACATTACACTCATAACATAAACCCAAGATAATATTAACTAACTACCTATACAGGTTATTAGTGACCGCAACGAATCCTGAGGGGGATGATTCAGACCATGATTCTGAGTTAATATCAAGGGCAATATACTTCGCAATATTCATGATTCTTTTTAGTTTTTTTTTTTATTATTTTCAATTTTATACTTTTGCGGTGGATAATTCCACTTGATATTAACTCAGAATAATCAGCTGAATCATCCCCGGGTACATCAGGTACCCGTACAAGTAGGTATAGGTGTTAGTGACACCGTAACGAATACTGCGGGGGATGATTCAGACCATGTTTCTGAGTTGATATCAAGTGGAATTTCCTGTCGGAAATTTCATGAATATTTTAATGTTTTTTTCCGTTTCATACTTTGTGACGGAAAATTCCACTTGATATTAACTCAGAATCATGGTCTGAATCACCCTCAAAGTTTTCGTTACGATGTCACTAGCACCCTGTATTTTACTCCTTAAATATACTTGTCACAGCAATACAATTTTTAAACATTGTAGAACTCCAATAACTTCTAGTAATAATTCAGAATAGACAAACCAATAATAGGGACAAATAACCGGGTAAGGCAACGTCACTAATGCAACGTTCACAAAACGGGCAGTATGCGAGCTTTCATGAAAGATACATAACATCGCATCGCGAATCTGTTTACCGACAAGTACAATCTGGGCCTCTTCAAGGTAAGAGTGAATAGGCACTTTCCAGGTAAGCATGGGAATCCACAGCTACAGCGTCACTTACCCTCAGGTAAGATTGTAGTCGAAAATGCTTTTCAATCTACCGTTAAAAAAAAATAAGCTCCACACTATTAATTAGGATAGTCTTATCCATCTCTTGATAAACGAAGTACTCACACTTGATGGGTGGTGAGTCATATCGCCGATACAAACAGCACCTAAACTTGTCAATACAACTTAACACCTAGGCACACACAAGCCTTCCTTTATTCGATCAGAGAGTTATAAAATTCGTATAAACAAGCTTTTCAATACCATATTGACAGAGGTATCTGGAGCTAGATAAAAAGAATTGATCAGCCTATTGTATTCTTTCTATTTCTCTTTTGTATTGTATTTTGGATTTCCTGTTTGTGAAATAAAGTATTTGTTATGTTATGCTAATGAACGAGACAAAACTAACTGACGTACTTTGAGAGATCCTTCTCTTTTATTTGTTTCATAAATGTTCTCCTAGTTCTACCCCTTTCTCTCTTTCCTTAATTTTTCCTTCTATGATTATTTTTATAAACAAATCGTGTCTTATCAGGTGGCCAATCATATTAATAATCACTTAATAATTATTTTAATCACTAATAGTACGAAAATGGTCATTCTGTTTAATAATAGCTACTAGGAATATTCTTAGCTTTAAATATTACATCGTATACTTTACGTAGTTGACACACTACTAGTTCTTATTTATCAATGAACCCTATAACCGCGATGGCGGGAACAGAATAGATGATTGCAATATTGCGGTACAGCGGAACATGGCACAGATTGCTCTAGCATGCACCTGCCGGCATCTGTTTAACTATTACTCTGTACTTAGTATATTGTTGTTCCTGTAATTGATTATCATGAAGTTCGTCTTCGCTATTGTTGTTGTGTCCATGAGTTATGTGTATTAGGTAATCTGTGGTTTAAAGCCACAGGTGAGGCGTCCAGCGATGCGGAGGTATCAAACTAATGGCGAAGTATAAAAGCGTTCAGATGCGTGCGGTGGTTTCGCGAAACGCGTCTTGTTTTCATAAATGTCTGTAAATAGGTAAGTAAACAAAAAGTTTGCCTGGAAGAAAATGCTACTTTAGCAAGAAGTGCGACTTTAGTACAATTATTTTATTATAATGTTTGTGTTGTTTTGTATGCATTGTGGGTATCTACTGCAAATAAATATAATGTGAGGTGTAACTTTCCCTGAACCCAATGAACAACAAGCGGGTACCTAAACAGTTTTAAAAGTAGTTACCCTATAAGAATCTTATTCTGGCCACAAAAAATCAAAATAATTTGGAATTTATTCTTTAGTGAAGCTCGAAAACTCACTGCTATTCCGGTAAAACTCCATTACACCCCTACGGTGATAGTGGCAAGTCCTTTAAAGGATTTATGTACCCACATCACATGTACAAAGGTATGTGGAACTATGTCTGTCACGGGTCGCAGTTTATTTAGTGTGGCTCTATTTACGGAAATAAATAAAACGCTCCAGTGAATCGCCCACAAGAATCCAGATTTAGAGTCGGACATTTAATTTCAATGGAGTCAAGACGACAGTAGATTAGGTAAACTTTGGGCCTGAGGAATTTGGGTAGATAAATCGACGCCCGATACAAATTGGTGCGAGACGGAGCTACCGTTCTATACGTAGTATTTTCTTAATACTGGTTTCAACTAATGTCATAGAATAAGGAATAATACTACGTAAAGAACGGCAACTTTCCGCTTTCCACCAGCGTCTAAGCTAGGTTTACCTCAAACCCCTAAACATAGTGTTTAGACTTGAATCGTATTAATTAAAACACATAATAACGGGTTCTTACCGCGTTTAAATGGGGATATGAGACTCCCGATATTTCGACACTGTTGCAAGTGCCATGATCACGGGATGACTGATGAGATTGGAGTGGAGTAGGTAGATCCATAATTTTCTACGGGCAGACATATCGGTCTACCCTCTTTCTTTGCCGCTTGTTTATGTTTTTGATATCGGAATGTTCGGAACCATCTGAACTCGCACCAAACTCACTACGACAAACCGCACTCACTGTGTCCTCACGTTTTTTCACCACATTAGGCCGTTTCAAGCTTTTTACAACATCTACTACTGGATTCCACATGGTCGATAATTTGAACCCGTCTTCCCTGTTGAAATTTTTATGTTTGCTGATTTCATATCCCCATTTAAACGCGGTAAGAACCCGTTATTATGTGTTTTAATTATGATAATAACCGCGTAAACTTAAAACAATTGAATCGTATTGTCACACGTCACACACAGATGCACGTGTACGATAATGTAAATGTGTAGTGTCTGTGTAAAACGATATTGTTTGTATAAAGTGTCAATCAAATCAAATCAAATCAATCAAATCAAATATACTTTATTGCACACAACATACAAAACAAATTTATACAAATGAATGATAGATACAGTACAATCTGGCGGCCTTATTGCTAAGCAGCAATTTCTTCCAGGCAACCAGTGGAAAGGAAACATTTTATTACAATTTGGTGTGGGACAGTGCAACATCTTGTATAAAATTATAAAATACCTACTTACATAATAAAAAAACAAATAAAAAAAATGTCCGGTGTGCTAATGTTTGTAATATCAAAATTGGGCCGACACGGCCACGACGCATTCGCGGTTAGTTACTTGAAACAAATAGCTTCTATAACTCAAACAATCTGAATATTGAACCTTCCCATAAACTAAATCATCACTTAGTACAAGGTACCCCATTACAGCTTCTTTTGGTTACCTACTCTCATCAAAGTGATCAAACATTATTTTTAAATTAATCTTGGACATTTGAGCATTCATTACAACGTGAAAAACATTGCATGGTGTTTTCAAATATTTTAATAAAATATTTTATTTGAATAAATAATAACGTGTTGAAATGAGAATATAACCACATAACTTTGTATGGAGTTTTTAATTATTGATTTTGTTTTAAATAAAGTTGATAATCATCATCGTAATGTTGTATGTACCTTTATAAATAAATAAGTAATAAATAAATCGTAAGAGAACTAGAGTGATCTGAACAAATATGACTTTGAAGACTCTATTTTTGAAATAATGTCTATGGCCTTACTATAGTACTCATGTATGTATATTGTGTGTCGATGAAAAACTATTTAAAGAAGCCCACTCAGGAATCGCACTACAAATCACTTGCAATGATAATCGATCCACAACCGAGGTCTACAACCGGTAGTGTCTGCCAACAGATAATTCACATTCAGCAACATGGTCTTGATAACTTGGCACCTTCGATCTGGTCGTCAGGTCATCCGACGTGGCATACCGGTTGTCTTTTTCTTCTTGTCATAAGGGCTGTGAGGTAGATTACCAGCCTCATCAATCCTGGTGTCAGGGTTACTATTCAGCTGTCAAAGGCCCCTGGCATGGGTCATGTAACGGCTACTTACTTACATCAGTAAGTAGTAAACGTGCCTTCCGAAGCACGGATCATCTTTCTTTTGGACAGTCAGGTGATCAGCCTATAATGTACTAAACAAACTAGGGACCACAAAGTGATTTTTGTGATGGGAACTGATATTAGCCAAATTAATAATTTGTATAACAATATTTTGTTTTTTTTTTAAGAACGACTTCTCGCTGTTTCTTTTCCCTGATTAAGTATACAGGTATATTGTGTGAGAAGTTGCAGTAGTTAAGGCGGATGAGACATATTAACAACAACATAACAAATACTTTATTGCACAAAAAGGAAAAAACAAAATACAAAACAAAAGAGAAATAGAAGGAGTACAATAGGCGGCCTTATTGCATGTTCGTTTCATAAAAAATACTAATGACAATTTAAAGTATTTATAACTATGTCACCTACTGAATAAAGTCATTTATTGCACTTCCTTTTTGAGAAGCAAGCCGTTGGTGCAATATAATAAATTAAGTAGTATAACAGACCTATGGTGTTATCAAACATTTTATTCGAATAAATAATAACGTGTTGAAATGAGAATGTATAACTATATAACTTTGTATGGAGTTTTTAATTATTGATTTTGTTTTAAATAAAGTTGATAATCATCATCACCCGACAAGAGCGTGGCTCTTAAATTGATGATGATGATGAACAGACCTATAATATTTATTTATAGTATCTTGTAATTGGCCTTTACTTTTTATTATGATTGTGTAAACATAACGGTGAGCTCCCCTAAGAAAATTAAAAAGAAATAAGCCAGCTGCAAATCTGTTTTATTCCAGTAAGAAGTAGGTTTATATTTTGCATAGTTTTCTAATTTTTTTACGAATTTTTCCAGAGCCTTGTCAACTATATTTTAAAATATAAACCGCGAAACAAAATTATCCATAGGTATTTAGATTGTGAGGAGCTCGGTGGCGCAGCGGTAAACGCACTCGGTCTGCGATTGTTGAAGTTAAGCAACTTTCGCAAAGGCCGGTCATAGGATGGGTGACCACAAAAAAAAGTTTTCATCTCGAGCTCCTCCGTGCTTCGGAAGGCACGTTAAGCCGTTGGTCCCGGCTGCATTAGCAGTCGTTAATAACCATCAATCCGCACTGGGCCCGCGTGATGGTTTAAGGCCCGATCTCCCTATCCATCCATAGGGAAGGCCCATGCCCCAGCAGTGGGGACGATAATGGGCTGATGATGATGATGATTTAGATTGTGTTGAAACAATGATATTGAGTACGTACTTTCTAAAATAAATGGGCAGTTTGTCAAGTATATAAGTAATAATGCATGTATATGTATTTTAATGTACCACACAGTAAAGGAAGTAGATACGAAACACTACCTACTAAATATAATTGTTGACAATGACAATGGCCCGATTCCTGCAGACCTCTCCTAATTTTATTATAAGTTATACCCGTAATTTTTTTTATCCGCCAAAAAGGAAAAGGACGGTTTATTGGCAATTGTTAATTTTAAACGAATGAATAAACCGGACGAATAAAATAGGACTCTAGCTGATTTGCAACCAGTTTGACGTGTGCTGTCAATTTAATTCTATCGGGTTATTAACTATAAAATTTTGGCAGGGTGTGTTCCATAAATTTTATGCCTGTCAATTACCACCTTCCTTTTCAACGGATAAGAAAATAACAGATATAACTTAAAATAAAATTAGATCTCCAGGAATCTACAGGAATTAGCAGCAAAAAATATATAAACAATAAATATAGGTAATAAACAGCTGATTAACATTGGTGTCTATAACAACCATAACAACTGTCTTGTCTTGAGCAAATAAATCACGAACATTGATTACATTAATTACCTTCATATAAACGTCTATCAATCAATCGACAAACGATGCGATGTATGTTTTGTACCTAGTGAAGGTACGGAAGCCATACAATAAGTCATTGTAATTTATGTTCATTAATTTTAATAACAATAATTAATAAAAATAATAATAATATATAGAAATAATAATTAATCATTAATATCGTCATTGGGACTATGAATTGGCAATTTATCCGCTCTGTCTAGTATTAGACGGAGCGTAATTGACCGACTAAGAATATAACACATAGCCTAAATAATGTCACACCATGTTAAAAGGTCATCATCATCATTTCCATAGCGTTATCCCGTTTTTCGCTTACTTAGCCTGAAGATTTGATAGGTCCAGTTATTTACAGATGCGACTGCCTGTGTGACTTTCCAACCCGCGAAGGGAAATCTAGCCTACAGGTTAGGTTATCTTAGAAACGCATTTCTCGAATGTTGGTTTCCTCACGATGATTTTCTTCGTCGCTGAGCATGTGATAACCATTTATGATTAGAAAACAAATTCGAAAATAATTGGTTTTTAATATTTCAACTTATCTAATAAATCAAGTAAGCACCTACTTATTCTCAGTAAGAAAATAGGTAAGCATACTTAATATGTTTCTGTGACTAGAAACAGAAAAGACACAAAGGTAGACCAGTCCTTATAAGCAGCGATACAAATAAATGAGATTCAATATGAAACTCGCAATAACCATATAAGTAACTTATACTTATCATAACACGGCACATTTTAGGTTGTAGCAATGCAGTCGTGGAATAAAATCAAGATCGTTATTAATTTAGAACAGTACTTAATTAATTTACCAAACCTCATAATATTGGCTTTTTGATCAAAACGTAATAACATTTTGAGTAAAGACTACTTAAATACAGTCGGCTTCTGCAACAAGATAGCAAAATGCCAAAAGTATCTAATGTATACAAAACAACAGTTGGCCTGCCTATTAAGTCACCGCTGCACATGGTTATGCCGCGTGGTCAGATGGAAAAACTGTGTCAGTACGAACAGTTGGTGCGCACGTCATTATGTTACGTGCTAACGCGTACTACTGGGTTCAAGGGGAGCTACATCGCCGTCTCGTTCCTTCTCTATTAATAGTCTCTCGCGTCTACTCAGCTGTTTGCTCTCAGTGCAGAAATGTCCGGAGTCGCGAACGACCACAGCACGAGGCCCTGGTGCCGCCAGAGTGCTTGCGAGAGCATCTCCGACGCCTCGCCCCACACTCCCGGACCCCCGATCCCAAATCAATTGCAGCAAATTAAAGCCATCCTCGCGAATTCTCATTAGACGATGCAATTGCGCGCGTTCGCCACACGCGAGCTTATGCAACCGTTTACAACATCAACCACTCGTTACAGCGCGGTGTTCAGTGACCAAGTTACAGTGCTAGTGCGTGAAAGTGACCGCTTGTTTACTTACACTTCTTTAGATCTCAATTCAACGTGGAAGTGTTATAAGTGTTACGTATTTATTTTAAGCTGAAAAACAAAATTGACATTGATGCTATTTTGAGTGGACGCCGAAGAATTGTTTCGTTTGGCAAAACGCCAAAACACGTTGGGAACAGCTGACTGTAAACAAACAATTTAGCATATACAAGTTTTGCATATTTCAAATTTTTACAGTCACCATCATTACAAATGCCCAAAATAAAACTCGAAAAAATTGAGAAATGGCAGAAAAAGAGGACATAAGTGATAGTGACGGTCCAATAATAGACGATAATATAATACGTATTCAACTTAGGAAACCATGTCACAAGAAATGGGAACTACGAACGAGAAACCATTCCCCCGGGGTCAGATTCCCAACAATACAACTTTTTGATTGTGAAGGAAATCTTCTCGTTGAAACGAATGACGAAAACATATCAATAAAGAGTTGTGACTACGATGATACCAATTTGCGAACTTCTCGTTCACTCAGGGAAAAAGACTTCAAACATTATATTGATAAAAAGCCACTTCGCAAACATAACACGATTGCAGGTGACAAAATATACACGCGAGTGTACCGGACTCCTATAAGAATAAGTGCTAATGTGGAACCACCCAGCCAAAATTATGTTATTAAAGATAGCAATAGCATTACAAACATTCCAAATAAACTCACATTAACAAACTTACCTAACATAAATGCAAATAGTCTCGACACAACTCCCTTTCAATCCGATGGCTATAGTGAAGTAAGCAGTTATAAAAGTTCAGATAACGAAACCTGTGATGACATTAAAAAGGACTGTGAAAAGCATCACGAACCGATTGCAAATTCAGAAGACACTGTGCCTAATGGCATTACAAACAGTAGTTTAAGTAGATCGGAGTCCGTTACTTCTGTAACCAAAACAAACGAAACTGGTCAAATAAGTAGGGATTTATCTGATAAAGAAAATGAAGAAGATTTAGGACTACACAAATCCCGGTCGCTCAGTGAGGCCGCGTTAGGAATAACAAAAGGTTTCAAAAGTGACACTTTGCCGCGTTCGCAGTCGGGAGCATGTGTGTACCGCCCTCCTAACAATAAGGTATCGTTTCTCAACACTTATTTAAAAAGTTTACCGAAGCGAACAAGCTCTAATCCGGATTGGTTTACTTTACATCGGAGAAAAAATATTGAGAATTCACAAAATTGGCGTCCCGTAGTAAACCGCTGGGAGCTGCAAAAAGTAAGTCCGGAAAAGGCGTGGCGAGGAGTTAACACATCAGACACCGAGTTCATTAATATTCCTACCGATGTCGCGGCTGACTGTGAAATGAAGAAACGACTAAAAATGTATCGACGCGGTTTATCAGAAGTGGAAACGCGGCAACGAAAACTGAGTGTGTCGAAACGAAGACATTCTGTGAGTGACGTCACGCGCATGTCGACAACATCATCTTCAGAAAGTGTGGACGAGGCTGACTTAGTGCTCAATCGATTAAAACGAAGAATTCTCAAGAACAAGTTCAGGGAGAAGCGACAGGCTCTCGGCGCGAAGTATTTGTTCAGTAAGTACCAGAACGTATTGGTAATATTATCGCACGCCCTCTTGACATCAATGACTATTGGTATTTCAATTCGTTATCTATTGCTTACAATAATCTCAACGCAGTTATTTCTACAACAAATATTATAGGTATTCAATTGAGAACAGCCTGATGTCCTCCGGCCAAGTAGTTAATGCCACCTGCGGCAAATCTACAATAAGTCACGTCAAAAAAAAAAGTCCGACGTGCTCTGTTCATGGCGGTGCTGCTGTATCATATAGCCCGCGTGTTATTATTTTTACTTATTGATCCACTGCCAGTTGATGAAGGTGTCTAAATAACTTAGTTAATTGTCCAAAGTTTTTAAGCCAGCCGAAGCTCTCCGTCTTAGTTTACCACTGCTAACAAGTGCATAGATTAACTAGAAATAAAAGCTACGAAACAGTCACTGAATCTGAATCTGAAGTTACTTCTTCTCTCGTGTGGGTTGAGAGGTGGATTACCAACCTCATCAACCCTGGTGTCAGGGTTACTATTGAGCCGCCAAAGGCCCCTGACATGACTCATGTAACGAGTACTTACTAACATCGGTAAGTAGTAACCGGGACCAAAGGCTTAACGTGCCTTCCGAAGCACGGATCATCTTACTTTCGGGATCACAAAGTAACTTTTGTGATATTTCCCCACTGGGACCTCGAACCCGGGACTCTCCGGAAGTTGCTTAACATTATTGATTGATTCGAAACTAAATATGTGTTGTCATTATAGTTACTATCAGAATAACAAAATTATTTAATATCTCAAACGGTTTACTTTTATTTAATACAAGAAGACAATATTGTAATGTAACGTAGCACGCAATCTCAAAAATTTCGTGGTTACATCCACATTAACTACAACATTCAAGAGTTATTGACCCAATATTGCACTACCTTTCCTGATGCCTGTTTATAACACAAATCTGTAAATATCGAAAACCTGAATTTTTTGGCTCCAAGCTGTCAAATATAAATTAATAATCGATAGCAGTTTGGAGCAACGTCCGCCTAATCCCGAACCGTAACAGATTGATTTACGAAGACATAGGATGAATACGTAATTTGTTGAAAATTTTAACAAACCCAGTTATCGTAACAGATAGACTGACTTTCGTAATCACCGCAGGCCTCATCCGACTACTGAAGACGATTAGCAGTGTCTTGCGAGACATTTTTGTACGATCAAAATGAACGTCATTACATTGCATACAGGGTTTTAGATGATTCTGAGTTGATAAAAAGTAGAATTTCCTCTCGGAAAATGCTTGAAAATATTTGTGTTTTTTTTTAATTATTTTCAGTTCCATACTTTTGTGACGGAAAATTCTGCTTGATATGAACTCAGAATCATAGTCTGAAACACCTATCAAAGTTTTCGTTCCTATGTCACTAACACTCTGTATACTTCACGCCCGTATCCCTGTCGTGCCAGGCTGACCCATCACCCATCATGGCCATCTGATAGATGGTAGTATATAATGAATCATCAGTGAAGGTTGCCAGCCTGACATCCATGCAGGTTTCTATATCGTATTGATGAGAATGTTATAGGTGACCGATCTATCACAATCGTATCATATCTCACTAGGACGCCATGAACAACAAATGGTCCAACCAACCAACAAGACACCAGGTGTTTGACGTCTATACAAGTGCATACACGTTGATGGCGCGACCGTGGTTGCGGCACCCAAGTATCTTTACAATCACCATCATCACTAATTTAAGAGCCACGCTCTTATCGGTGTAGCATTCTCCATGGTTAGGGAAAAATAAGGCAGTGGTTTCCCACTTGCGTTCCGCCCCGATATTTACAATATCATTTATATTTTCTCGAAAAAAAGCTAAAAAATATTGCAAATGGAGATAGTATCAGTATTATATCATTAGGATGATGATGTAGAAAAACCCCTATGGACCTTAATATTCATGGAGGTGTTCCCATATATCTTGAAGTGCTGAGCACTCGTGCACTCGACTTAAAATAATAACTGTGAGATTTTTTCAGAACCCTAAATAAGGAAGGGGTGAAGCGATAGAGCTACTCATAATATAATAGGTACCTTGTCACATCACTAATTTACGAGCCACGCTCTTGTCGGAGTAGCATTCCTCTCCGTGCTACTTTTTAGGGAAAAATAGGGCAGTGGGTTTTGGTGTAGTTACCTTGTTATAAATTGATTGATGTATTGGAACTGGTGATAGACCTATCCACTACCACACAAGCATTTTATTTTGACACAAAAACATTTTCATGCCCTATTTTTTCCCTAAAAAAGTAGCATGGAGAGTGCTACACCGACAAGAGCGTGGCACTTAAATTAGTGATGATGTAAAATTATAAAGTGGTGTCTGCTTCTACTTCTTACCGTGTGCGTTGTGAGGTGGATTACCAGCCTCACCAACATTGGTGTCAGGGTTATTATTGAGCCGCCAAAGGCCCCTGACATAGCTTATGTAACGACTACGTACTTGCATCAGAAAGTAGTGACCGCGACAACCGGCTTAACGTGCTTTTTGAAGCAACAAGAATCAGCACTTATCTACTTAAAAGAACCAAACAAGTCACTAATACATGAAGTAACCGTTATCTTGCGCTATGTTCCCGTCCCTTCGAAGGTGAGAATCTGTGAATCTCAGCAAAGGGCCAAGTTATGTTAATGCAACACTATTCCATTATCTCTTGTGATTTACTGAGGTTCACTAAGAGTAATGTCTGGGTTTATTTATAGAGTTGAGGACAGTACAGAGGACGTCACGAAAACCTTTGCAGCTCACAATCACTTGCCAACACTGAGTTATTGGCTACGATGAGGTATTCTGGAAAACGTCAACATTGTAAATCTCCAAATTATTTTGTATGGTGCCAAGTTTTTTATGAGTTTGGGAGTTTGTCGTTGGTATGTCATTTTAATGAGTTCAATGTGGAAAATGTAGTGTTGTTTCTCTTCTTCTATCGTGTGGGTTGTGAGGTGAATTACTAACCTCAGTAACCCTGGTGTCAGGGTTATTATTGAACCGCCAGAGGCCCCTGACATGGCTCATGTAGCGATTACTCACTTACATCAGTAAATAATAACCGGGACCAACGGCTTAAAGTGCCTTCCAAGCAAGTGATTTTTGTGATATGTTCCCACTGGGATTCCGGTTCCTGAGCCCAACGCTTAACCACAAGACCACAGAAGCCGTTGAGTGTCGATGGGTACATACACTCCATATATACACAAAGGTTTCCTGGCAGAAATTGCTTTTTAGCAATAGGGCCGCATGTTGTGCTTATTTAATCTATTTGTAACAGTCCTATATGCTATATTAAGTGTAATAAATAGTGATTGATTGATTTATTGATACCGATCTATGCATAATTAACTAATAGCTTCTTTGTTATGATGGTTAGAATAGACCGTTGGGTTTACGAATTGACGACTCCCAATGGAGACATTGTCGATTCACTTTGTAGGACTGTCCTTTGTTTGGTTAGGAAAATGCAGGCTGAATTACCTGATTATTCGAAAAGTAAGATGATTTGGTACTTTTGAAACTATTTACTTAAGATTATGAACTTACATAGTCCTTACAGGAGTTATAAAAGTCTGGCGGCTCAATCATAAATAACCTGCTACTAGGGTTGGTGAGATAGGTCATTGACCTCAAATCCGACGCGAGAGCAGTAGGAAATTGTTTGTCATAAGAAGCATGTTTCTAAAGCATCAACACAATAGAGTTGGTCATATCACTTGTCATACAATCCAAATGTCATCATAATGTACCTTTTCTCAGGAATAAGTACAGCCTTTATTAATGGCCTCCGTGGTCCAGTGGGTAAACGTGGGGCTCACGACCCGGAGGTCCCCGGTTCGAATCTCGGTAGGGACATATCACAAAAATCACTTTGTGAGCACTAGTTTGGTTAGAACATTACAAGCTGAGCACCTGATTGTCCGAAAGTAAAATTATTGGTGCTTCAGAAGGCACTACTACTACTACTTACTGAGCTAAGTTACTAGTCGTTACATAGGTCATGTTTGTTAGGGGCGTTTGGCGGCTGAATAGTAACCCGAACACCAGGGTTGATGGGGTTGGTAATCCACCTCACAACCCACACGTTAGAAGAAGACCAATATGTACCAAAAGTGGCTGTAGACTATTTATTTGTGTGTGTTAGTCTTTCAACAACTTATATTCTCTGTTATTATTGGCGTTTTGTATTAGTGATTGGCATTCACTTTGTGGATTTGTTTGCCTCAAAGATATTACAGAATGCGTGTGTATGAGTTTAGTTTATACCACCTCCATATCCATCATAAAGCACACGGACCTCCGTGAATATCCATTGATCATCTATCTTCTAAATATATAAAAGGAGAAACTGACTGACTGACATATCAACGCACAGCCTAAACGGCTAAACGTAGGCACTTGAAATTTGGAAGGGACGTAGCTTAGGTGCCGTAGAGGTGCACTAAGAAAGGAATTCCCGAAATTCCCACGGGAACGGGAATTAGCGGGAAAATCCTTTTGTATGAAAAATCTAAACCGCTTAAGTTAAACGCTTGAAATTTGGTATACAGGTACCTTAATAAACTTAAAGCTTAGTTGCAACAGGATATTGCAAAATTCCTACGGAAACGGGAGTCAGCGGGAAAAAAACATTTTTATGAAAAAAATCTAAACCGCGTAATATAGATACACGCTACGCGGACGAAGTCGCGGGCAAAGGCTAGTGTATAATAATTATGTTACTTTTGTAACTCCATATCACAATATAACCTACTACGCCATCTATGCTTTATAACAAAAAACGCTTGCAGTTCAAGTTTCAAGTAAGTTCGCTAGTCAACTGACTTACAGTGCCCTCTGTCAGAGGGACTTGTAACAAAGAGGTTCACTATCCAACGAGCTTGCCATGTCATAGCAAGTCGGCCGGTATATTAAAGATGGCGCTTGAAGCCTTCTTTTTCAGTTGGTATAGAACGCTTGTCTCTCACTTTGAGGTCGCAGGTTCGAATCCAGCACAAGCCTAAATCAATGATTGTCGAATCTGTTTTCACGTTTTTTTTTAATTCACGTTTGTTAATAGATCCTCTCAGCGGGGAAGGAAAACATCGTGAAGATATCAACATTCCCGAGAAATTCATTTTCGGAGGTATGTGACCTAACCTGTATTGGGCTGGTTTTCCCTTCGCGGGTTAGAAGGTCAGACAGGCAGTCGCTTCTGTAAAAAACTGGACCTGTCATATCGTCAGGTTCGGTAAGCGGACCCTGTGAAAAACGGGATAATGTTAGGGAGATGTCTTTATGGAATTATAATCTTCTTCTTATCGTGTGGGTTGTGTGGTGACGTACCAACCTCATAAACCCTGGTGTCAGGGTGGGTTTATGGAATTATAATTACTATCACAGAACACAAGGACAGTTTTAATGTCAATGCTGCACAGTGGGTCACATCCAAATTTTTACAAAAAAAAAATATAGCACATGTCGGAACTTATTTCTTACGTGATACGGAATTATATCATATTATAGAATTATAATTACTATAATTCCATACAAAACTTAAAATGCCGACAGTGCGTATGATTCAAGAATCTATATCTGTTACCATAGTAATCATATCTGCTTGCTTTTACAGAATTGCCTAACCCCATAGGGATAACGAATAAGGGTTATGTTACTAATTCAAGTATTCTCATGTCCACGGCAAACGCAACATTAAACATTTTGATAAATAAATGCTATTTCATTTGCTTAATAAGTACCTAATAGTACTTTATTCCCAAGAGAAATGTTCGCAACTATATTTTTATTTAGGACCGAGCAATAAACGGACGGTTATAAACGTATTATGTTTTTACCCGGATTACACAAATAACCGGGTAGAGTACTCCTGTCAAACATTTACAACCTTTAGCTTTAAATACCTTCGCGTTTTACGTACCATTTGGGAAATGATCCGGGAGAGTATATAACAGCCTACACACTTGATCTTATTTAGTGCCTATAATCATATAGCTACTTACATAATCATCCATATTATTATATAATTCACGCCGGTTCTATCTTTAGAGAAAAGAGACATTAATATTAGGGCCATGTCTCACTAGGACACCATGGTGGCGCCACTATCGTCGTGTCACCAACAAAATGTATGCAGTTGACACCGTGAGGTAGCGTTGGTATAACTGCATACTTATTTCCTTTTTTGTTATGGTGTCCTAGTCAGATACGGCCCTTAGGCTGCCCGAAAATTAGGATCGCATTATTTTAAAATAATAACACATGACATAAGCTGTCGACTATATCCCATTTGGTCATCATCATCAATTTAAGAGCCACGCTCTTGTCGGTGTAGCATTTTCCATTCCAGTCTATCAAAGGCCAATTCCTTGACTTCCCTATAAGACACGACGTTAACCTTTTCTTTAATCTGTTCCATGTAAGCTCTTCTTGGTCTTCCCCTTCCTCTCTTTCCTTCTAGCTTTCCTTCTATGATGTTCCCATTTATCCCATTTGGTAGTCAGAATAAAAAAATACACTGACTAAATTATTTGCAATTACTTGCTTACGACAAAAACTTGAGTACCAACATATTATGTGTTAAAGTTATAAAAAACCATCACTGTTCGGATACCAGTAAAAAACTTTTTTTTTCATCTAGTACATTCAATAGCATATATAGGCGCCACTGAACCATTAATTTAGGTGCGCGTTTTGTTCACCGCATTTTAAGTCTTTTTTCCCAAAAAAGAAGTCTTGGATAAAAAATATTGTTTATAAAGGCCCGAAATAGCCGTGTAACCGGTAGTTGCGCCGAGTTTTTGCCTTTGATTCCATAAATCTATGTAATGATTTCCGTTTTCTCCGAGCAGGCACGAATTAAGAAAAGAAAATACTGAATCCAGTTGGCCACTTGAAAAACACACACATAAAATCAAACATATTTAATGTTTATAAATTATAAGAACTACAACAAGGTCTTCACTACTTATACACCTAACTATAGCCTAAATAGGTACGCCGGTAAATAAGTATCCTAAATTCACTCGGCTGGAAATCGAACCCAGTACCTCTAGTTTGCTTGATTTAGCATTCATACAGATTCAAAATAATAAAACCTCACTTCTAACTGCAAATCTCGATTCCGCAATTCCATGTGTATGATTATTTTTTTAATACATCCTTATCCACCTAATTATTACAATACAAAAGGCGAAGTTATATGCAAATAAAACCCAACGCAAACAAAATAGCATAGAATAAGGAATAATACTTCGTCAAAATAGCCTGATTCCCAGCCTGTTCCCATCGAAGGCGAAAACCGGCGAAAAAGTGACATTCGCGCGAAAACTCCCGAGAATCTTGGCTCCTTGCCAACTCTTGGTCTTCAGACGTCTGCAACTTACTGCCTGTCTGCGCTCTTAGACTATACTCGGCAAATAAGTTTAAAATAAGCCCGCATATCTCCTGATTTACTGCTGTAAACACACCGCTTTTAAGGTTAAGTAAGCACTTCGACGTTTGCAAAGCTTAAGCACTAATATTATTAGTGGGTAATAAAAGCTGATACTGATTTGTTTATTATTGTACCAGCAAACGAAACAAAGAAGTTCACAGATGAATACTACCCACATGTATCATATATAAATCGGACCACATTGCGCTTTCATAAGGTCAAGGTTATCCAAAAATACTTTACCGTAAGTTACGCCCAGTGCGCGCGCTTGGCTCGCCGTAGGCAAAAAGTAAGTACTTAGAAGCTTTTAGTGAATTTTGGTATTTTAAGGGGGTTTATCAAGGATTTCCAATGTCAACAGGGATTATAAGCGATTTCTTTAGCGAGCAGCTTAAAAACAGAAACACATGGTTCGACGCATGCGCAGAGCTGCGGCGCGAGTCAATATCCTCCCACCCCGCCGACGCGCCGCCATGACGCTGCTCCTTTTCAAGGCTCAACGTCATAACCGATTATACCTTCATTTTATCCATTTTGGTATTTATATTTTTTAAACGTGTTATTGGCAATGGCATAATAAGTAAACGTCTATAGTTTAAAAAGACAATTAAGTGTATTTGTTTATTTCCATCAACTTTAAGTATACCAAGGTCAAGTAAATTAGGTAGGTAGGTACTAATGAAGCAAATTGAATAGTATTTTTGAACGGATCACAAGATTGCAATTTTAAATAAATTAACCTATTTAAAAAATCGTTTCGCTGTCTTCCCTATTATAATAATAGCTTTAAGTTGTAGGTAACAACCCATTCAGTACCTCGTCGTAGTTCAGTACCTCGTCATCATAAGCATTAACCTCTGATACGCCTAAACTAATCTACCAGAAACCCACTAAATGCCTAATCGCCCTAAAAAATGGCAGGTAAACGATAACCTTCTTTTTATAAGTTACTTCGTTTCGCGTCGAGGCGCGAGTTACCTCAGTCGTCCGCTAGAGTGCGGTTCCAACCAGCTGGCTGGTTTGACAGTACACCGCGCACGTCGACGCCAGTCGCCGGCAACCGGCACCGCACGTGCTTACACCATTCCAAAAACAAACGCGACGACCCAAAACAACTTAAAAAAAAGTAAAAATTCCCACCCAGTGACACGAGAATTAGAATATAATTCAACCGTAGTTTGTGTTTATTTACATTTATAGATCGGAACAAAGTGTTGTGAAAAGTAATAGTCGTATTGTGTGCGTGAGAGAACCGTTTTGTGGTATTTTTGATTCCTAGTTTTTTTTTTTTTGTTTTGGACCACTGTGTAGTGTTAAAGGCCGTGGATACTGGACGTGTAAGTAGATTGGTTTTGTTTAAGATTTAATTAAGTATAATTTAAGTAAGTAAGTTGTTTTACGAAAGAAGAATTTGTAATGCTAGTAGTTAATATTGTAGCTAATTCGTGATATTATAATACTATGTTAGGTATTAGAAGTTAAAATCGTGACTAATTTGCAATTTTGCCACGACTTTATTAAATATAAAATATATAAGTCCAAACATACCACATCGATAAAAATACTTAATTTATAGCAATATCCTTGTACATGTTATAAAACAAAATGTGCCGTTCTACCGGTAGGTAGGTTTAAGAAGATCAGAGCATTACAATTTCTTCGAGCAATTGCAATGACGAAGCATTGACCCGGAACTGAAACGTCTAAATTAAATTCTTGGAATGTCGGGCAGCGAACGAAACAAATGCAGACAGTTTAGCAAGGTCTGTAGGGACAGACCCTTGCTTCTTTGACCTCCTAAAGACGTCCTGTGACCCGTCGAAGCCTCTTAAATTGACCCATACTTTATGAACTCAAACCAACTGCTTAAACATTTACTGTTTGTGAAATCCTGCTATGGGATTTGTGATGGTCTAAGACTGTAGGTAAACTGTAAGATTACAATAATGTTTTTGGTGCGGGCACCTAGACAGTCCGATATAGCTTAGGTACCTATTAGCTTAGTCAAGCAACGGAGAAATATAATTAAGTAGGTATAGATAGGTACAAGTGTATAGATTTTAATTCTACTCGTACCTACATCGCCTTAGTTTGGAGTTACATAGGTAGGTACTTCTTTGCCTTCCTGTGACGTCATATCATAATCCTTGATTAACTAACACAAAGTATTTACAACGCGTTTTCAACTTACCTATGAACTTTGCTTATAAAAGTACAACATTCTGATTTCACCAAAATGCGTAGAATCATCGAAAGAACTACTTTCTTTCTTTATTTAAAGTATCCAAACATTACCATATTTCTTCTTCATCGACCCTTAATAATTTATACCTACTTACTTTCATATAATTCTCTTACACATGGCTCGTACTCAAATATACAATGGCAGTTTTCTTGAAGATGTCTCAATTAAGATTATACAAATTCTCATTTCTTTAATTGTTAGAAAACAATGAGAGTTAGGTGCTTTATATTATGTAGGGCGATGAAGATTACAATCGTTATGAATCAGTTTCTTTTGAATTATTTTACATTTTTCAGACGGAATTTTCTACTTTAGACTACCACTTTCATACCAGAAAACGAATGGCCTCCGTAGTCCAGTGGTTGAGCGTTGGGTTCGCGATCCGGAGGTCCCGGGTTCGACCACAAACATATCACAAAGTCACTTGACCAGTGATCCCTAGTTTGGTTAAGACATTACAGGCTGATCACCTGATTATCCGAAAGTAAGAAGATCTGTGTAAGTCTTCTTACTGATGTAAGTAAGTAGTCGTTTCATGAGTCATGTCAGGGGCGTATGGTGGCTCAATAATAACCCTGACATCAGGGTTGATGAAGTTGGTAACCTGTGAGGTTACCCACAAGATAGATGAAGACCAGAAAACAATGTTTGGTATTGAGGACCAAAGATGAATAATAAAATATATCAACAATGGTGCTGATTCCAATACACACCATGTAAATTTTATTTTAAGTTATACCTGTCACTTTCTTATCCGCCGAAAAGGAAAGGGACGGGTAACATACAGACATAAAAATTATGGAACACGCGTCAATTTTAGGCACAAATCTAAAAATTTTACATTAGCCAATAACCCGTCAAACGGGGTATTCATTCATTTTAAAATTAACAGTTGTCAATCATCCGTACCTTTCCTTTTCGGCGGATAAGAAAATGACAGGTATAACTTAAAATAAAATTAGGACGTGTGTGCAGGAATTGGGGACAATGACAGGATGCATAGTCTGTCAACTTCAGAAAACATGAAAACATAAGCTCAGACTATATTCGAAATTGGAGCCGTCAGAGGCACATTCATCACATGAGCTAAGTACCTGCCTCACCGAGCTTTCTGTTAGACCGAACGGTGACTTGTAGGACTACAATCATACGGACAAGCCAACTGTGTTAGATAAAAAGCTGGAAGCATTCAAACTCCAACTCAAAAATATTTTTATTCTGTTGATAACGTAGTTACATTTTGAATCGTATTTTTTTTTTGTTATAAAGTAAATATATTTTTTGCATTGTAGTTTCTTTAGGTACCTAATCAACTCAGCACAACAGAACACCGTTTAAGCGCTCGTGTTCCTCATAAAAGTAACTTGAATAAAAAATGTAATATACCTACATAGTGTAATATGAAGTTACCTGCAAGTTGATGCTCCATTACCCCTTTACTAAGAAACATGCCGTGAAGATAATTTACATACCTATTTTAGTAGATTTATTCCAATTTTTGGGTTCCGTTGTCTACTAGGAATTTTAGTTGTTTCTATCTGTAGGTCTTCTTTTTCTATCGTGTGGGTTGTGAAGTGAATTACCAACCTCATCAACCCTGGTGTCAGGGTTATAATTGAACCGCCAAAGGCCCCAAACATGGCTCATGTAACGACTACTTACTTACATCAGTAAGTAGTAACCGGGACCAACGGCTTTACGTGCCTTCCGAAGCATGTAGGTTTTACTAGCTAATAAATATATACAAATATTTTCAATACAGTTGCTCGTAAAGTAGCTCTTATTGCACAGCTGTTAGGAACATAAAGTACCTTATTAAAATACCTAAAGTTATCGCACTAGTTTTTTTTTTAATTAAGTACCTACAATTTATTTATATTTTGTTTGTAGTTCATATCCATTTTAGGACTTCGACATCAAATCAAATGTAGCTGCTAGTTATCTTTAGGCACACCCCGGGCACTTCATACAAAACACCTCGTTTTACACAGACACTACACATTGACGTTATCGTACCCGCGCATCTGTGTGTGTGACGTCTGACGCCATAACATTGAAGACTAAACTATGTTCGACGGGGGTGAGGTAATCCCAGCTCAGCCGCTGGTGGGGAGCGGAGAGTAGCCGTTCTAAACGTAGTATTATTCCTTATTCTATGCTTTAGGTGACTAGCGCCTCTCTCTGTCCATCCCGACAGAAATGACGGGCAAGAGTCTTGTTTTTTTCTATTATAAGAATGTGATTAAAACTGAAAATGACGCCTACAGAACCCTATCCAAGGCGTGCTGGACACGCTTTTTTGTTCTAAAAATACGCACAATTTACATTAAGGGTTGGCCCTTCGAGACTGGACGGAGAGGTATTTTTTGCGAGGAGTCACCCCATTATTTTCCCATTACAAGACCCACAGGCTGGATTATCTGCCCATCATTCTCCCTTAATATCTCTGTTGACAAATTATAACAGATAATTGAACTTGAAAAGAACACTGGAAAATATTATTTTAAAAAAGAAAAGGAATGTATAAAGAGGCAAGATGATGTTTTTATTAAAATAAAAAGCTTGCTCTAGTAATAGCCTTACACGTTCCTCGCTTTTAAATATAAAGTTTAATATAAAGCAGGAAAGACGTAGAAGGGAATAGTAGGATTATTATTATACCAAGTTAGACGTTACGTTAAAAGCATTGAATAAAGAATGTACTTATGCTACTGTAGCACTGCTAGTAGTAACCTAATAAGATACAACTCACGAGGGGGTCTAAAGAGGCCACATTGAAGCAATTCACTTTAAAAGCAAGATTGTAATTTCACATTTAAAAGTTAGCGTGTGTAATGTAAACAAATTTCAAATTATAATATTACTTTTTAAGTGATTTTTTGGATGTTTGTGTTATCCTGAAAAGGGTGGGCAGAAGCACAACTCACAGGCAACTTACAGCAACACTTAGTATTGATGTAATTTCCCATTATGTATAATGGTCGATGAACAGACACTATGTCCGCAATAAGGATACACACACACACACACACACATACACACACACACACGCGCGCGCGCGCGCGCGCGCGCGCGCGCACACACAAGCTCATATTTCTAATCTTAAACAGCAAATAAGTACTAAGTATATAAAATAAAAATACGATTATATAAAAAAAGAAAATAAAGAAGTGTGTGGGTGTGGGTTTGTGGGCAGAAAAAGAGGCCTTTACTCTGCAGTGGGATTATGTAGGCTTGTAACAATAATACCTAATAATGATTTTAGAGAGCTGAACTCTTTTAGTGCAATGATTAAGTAACTGAAACCTAATACCTTTTGTTCTGAAATTCCTTTACAAAGTTTCCTAATAAAGTGCATAGAAGCACACTCAGACAAGAAGTGCTAAGCAACGAGGAAGTTTATACTTACTCGCGTATAGCGCCTTCGATAGCTTCACACAAGCACTTAGCTACAATATGTATGACTGAAACAAGTTACACTTGCCTTAGTTCAGGCTCTCGTTATTGGCTTAATGTCTTACAATGAAAGACTAAGATATATTTCGTGCGATGTTGAATAGAACTTTAAAACTCATACGGTTTAAAAGTCAAATGAAACATAAAACATTCATGAATGAATTCAAGAAAGAACAATTTGTAGTTTTAAAACTTTGTTATTTCTGTTTAAATAAAGAACCAATGGGCAAAGAACCGAGCCCGGTGTAAATCCTTTTACGACAAAAAATAAAAAGCTCGGCTCTTCAAATCGAAAACTGCAATATGCCGATTTTTTACTGATCTTTTCATTTATCTTTCTGTCTCGATTTGTCTTTTTTAAGTATGAATGCATATTCCGAACTTTCTTCCACGTCTTAAAAGTATTTACAAAAGATTTCCGTTCTTCTTATCTTTGTAGTGTCTTCACGTTTTTTCATCAAAATGTTAATTTGCCTCAGCCTTGCTATCAAGATAAACTAATTCTGAGTTGACATGAATTTAAATTGAACAATAAGTTTATGGCCCACATATAGCTGACCCACTGTGCAATAAAGTAGTTCAAATATCACAATTCAATTTCAAGTTTTGTTTAAAGAAATTGTTTTAATGTTTTACTAACAATTATTATGTACATTTTAAAAACGCTTTTGCTAGTTAGTAACTTTTTTATTCCATATAGCGACGAGCCAACGAGACTCTAAATAAAAATGAAAGTCCAATTTCACGGTAATAAAATAAACTTTTCACTTTTTTATGATTAAAATTTTAATAAATAATTGACATGACCGAGTTTAGTTTACATTTCATTGATTTTTATGACGTGCCCGATGGATATTATCGAGAATTGAATGAGAATGCTTTGAATAAAAGTGAATTTGGTTTCAATTGAGCGTGATGATGACAACAGGTTGATTATCGCGTTTTTTATTCAAATGGCTTTCTTTTCATAATATTACACTATAATTAGTAGTATGGTAAATCAACCAATATAGGTACTGCACACATAAAATCACGCCCTTAATCGGTAATTCAAAACAAAAGTCAACTTGTAGCCAATGTTGATATGTTAATTCATATTCAAAAATATATTAATTCAGTAGGTAACATAGTAACATTTTGAATCGTCATTTTTATCATAACAAACGTCTCATCCGCCTAAAACTATTGTGAGTCGTGGTAGCCCAGTTGGTAGAACGCTTGCCTCTCACAGCAGGTTCGAATCCAGCACAGGATTATCGAATGATTATCGAATCTGTTTACGAATTCATGTTTGGATCATAAATGATTATCACGTGGTCAGCGGTAAGGATAACATCGTGAGGAAACCCACATTCCCGAAGTATAAGACCTAACCTGTATTGGGCTGGTTTTCCCTTCGCGGGTTGGAAGGTATGACAGGCAGTCGCTTCTGTAAAAAACCGGACCTGTCAAATCTTCAGGTTAGGTAAGCGGGCTCTGTTAAAAACGGGACAATTCTAGGGAGATGGCTAATTGTCTAACATTTTAGAATGGACACAAACCTTCTGTCAGACGACTACCAACCGCCAGAAATAATTCCTCTCGATTCGAGCGTGCGAACGATTCGACGAATACCTACATAAACGCTATGAGCATTAAGTTTTAAGAACCTATTTTATAATATTTGTAATTTTATAGTATACTTGACACCCTTCCATGTTATTTTACTATCACATATAAAAGTAATCTTAATTTATACTAGGACGAGTCGTAAATACTCGTAAACCATTTTAATGGCATACGTCTTAGAGATAATAAAAGTGTGTTAAGCTGTACAGTGCGGGCGCATTCCATTTTTATTCCTCAGTTTACTGACTATAAAGAAATGCAATTTTCCCTCTTTGCTTTGAAGTTTTGTGCCAAGAAGGGAATGTTTGGTGCCACTGCGTGCCAGGTCCGGCATCGTACCAGCCACCCTACCGGCACTATGGCTCCAATATTGGACCAGTAACAGACAGCTGCTTGTTGTCATGTTTATTTATATTATTTTATCAATGTACATAAACTAACGCCCGTTATCCCTAATGGGGTAGGCAGAGCCACGAACAATTAAAGACACTGCTGATACAAAGTCCTATGGAAATGATCCTTATGCTATCAAGCGATCAGTCAGCCTATAAAATTAGTCTATCATTTGTTATGAATGACACAATTCCTCTGTCGGATTTTACGATTTTACACTTTTTAATGAGAAGGTATCGAACTTTCTTTTTACCAAACGCGATAGAAGTTGATCCGAACGTGAATCGAATCCGGGACCGCTGGTTCGGTGGTCAAGGTGTCCAGACATAAGTCGTATCACAGATGTCTTCAAAGAAGTTGTTATAAACATTTGTAAAACAAATGCACCAACCTAAATACTGCAACATTGTAGAACCACTTTTAGACGGACAAAATTAATTTAAGTTATAACTGTACCACCCTTCTATCCCGAACTTTTGTCCTAACACAATGTCAAAACTAGTAGGTACAATAAACTAGCGAAAACTTAATTAAAACCAACATGTAAAGTTATTATATTAAACTAGATGTTTGATTAAAACGATACATTATGAAGATGAGAAATGAGAGATGCTTAATGAATTAACAATTTGAGTCACTTTCCGCCGGTTTCAGGAGGCATATTAAGCGGAGTGTGGTTTAAGGTAAATTGACCAATTCTGGACCTTTTCGATTTCCATTTGTATGTCTTATAGCTTAAATGTTGAGCAGGATACGATTTATGATAGAATTATGTATGGTAGTCTCCAAATTTTCCTTAAAAGAAACATACGTATTTCCTAAGAATAAAACTACATAATAAAAATATTTACACGAAATGTTATGCTGTCAACGCTTGTCACAAGAGCTTCTCTAAACAAACAAGAGAGACAAACAATATCACCCAAGTACTATAAACGAGTCAAATACGTTCACAAATATACGAGGACTTTATTTCAGAAGGGCAGAGATCACGGAATTCCACTTACTATGATCCTGACACAGCATTTTCACTTTTTTCACTTTCACCACTTAGTTTATTTTCACCTGTTATAGATATATACTTTGTTACGTTTTAGGTTACAAACTCCAACTATTAAGTACCTGCTTGTAGGTGTACCGGTATCCACTGCTTATTCGTTGAGTTCACAATATTCATAGCTCCAGCCAAGTAGTTACCTCTAGAGGCGCACAATAAGTCACGTCAAAACAAATGGCCTTAGCTTGTGTGATACTTTGCATCGTTTCTATCCTTTGCAAATTAGTTGTCTACACACTGGGTCATTTCAATTGACTTATCCTTCACATCCCTTTTGTACAATATTCTTACAATAGCTGCAATCACACCGTTGACTCTTCCTTTATCTAGGACACTGTCTCCTCGGCCTCCGTGGTCCAGTGGTAGAGCATTGGTCTCGCGATCCAGAGGTCCCGGGATCGAATTCCGGTGGGGACATATCACAAAAATAACTTTGTGATCCCTAGTTTGGTTAGGACATTACAGGCTGATAACCTGATTGTCCAAAAAGTAAGATGATCCATGCTTCGGAAGGCACGTTAAGCCGTTGGTCCCGGTTACTACTTACTTTTGTAAGTAGTCGTTACATGAGCCATGTCAGGGGCCTTTGGTGACTCAATAATAACCATGACACCAGGGTTGATGACGTTGGTAATTCACCGTGAGGTGAACCCACACGATAGAAGAAGAGACACTGTCTCCTAAGCTTCTAAACCTATTAAGCGCATAACTAGATTCGTATTCAGGTCTCAATATTGTCTTTGGAGCTAAGCGACCGAGCAACCGTCGAAGCTACAGTTTATCTCCCACAACACAAATGCACAATTAACTATGTCAATATGCATTCGCGATAACAAGGTTCATTAGCGAGAATAGAATGTCGAGAGCGCATTTAGTTTTGTATGCAGACTGTGAGAAAACAGCGCATTGAATGGACGAAAGAAACAAAAGGTACGCGGAAAAATGTATGAAATAACAATATACAAAGTCATCATTTCAAAATAAACAATCAATAATAATTACATGTCAATATAATGAGCTTCATTACTTCGATTTAAAAAACCAATACACGTTACAGTGTTATGAAATAATATTTTTAGAAACCGAATAGTGACTAAAAACCAAATATCGGATTATTCGGTTTGACTGTTCATCACTAATTTAAGAGCTACGCTCTTATCGGTGTAGCATTCTCCATTCTTGTCTATCAAAGACCAATTCCTTCACCTCCTTATAAGACACGACGTTCGTCTTCTCTTTAATCTATTCCATGTAAGTTCTTCTTGGTCTTCCTCTTCCTCTCTTTCCTTGCAGCTTCCCTTCTATGATGTTTTTAATAAATTCGTCATGTCTTATTGAGTGCATCTTGTGTCCTCAATAACTCTCAATATTTGCCTCTTTTCCTTTACTCTTACTAGCACGTCCTTATTAGTCTTTCAGTCCAACTTATACCGACTCTTACCGAACCGAATATTGGGCTAAACTATACAGTTTCGAGCTACATCTATGGCAAATCCTGAAATACTGCTTAGTTTTGCTGTAACCCTACAAACCAAAATAAACCATCTGAGTAACCAGAGTAACCAAAACTGGAATGATTCCCCGAAACACATTACTTATACAGGGTGGCCCAGAAGTTCACGTTCAAAATGAAAAATTAGATAGAGGGGCTTATTAGCTACCAGAAACACCCCCATGTATGTTCAGCAATTATTTACGGTTTAGGAGATATGACCCATTTCGTACCCTTTTCTAGATTTTCTATCTTACTTCAGAAATAATCATTTTGTCGCTATCCCTTTCTTAATAATTATTTTGTTTTACTTCACAACTATGCCTAAGGCTGTGTACCGCTCAATCAAAGATAAGTCAAAGTGAAATCAAAGATAAAAAAAAGTTATCGGAAGTCAAAGTGAAAATTGGACCAAAATTGTTACAGTTGTTAAAACTTCGCCGAAGAATAATAAACACATGAGATTGTCATGGACCCTGAAAGTATTTCTAAAAACTGCTCCATTTAATAGGCTTTTAGAAACATCCAAAAAAAGTACCCTTAATATGGGCATAAAACTAAGTAATTAGCCCTCAAAGATTGCAAGACAGACAGATTTGAAGGAAAATTTGACATTCTCATACAATGTAGCTTCTTCTTTCTAACGTTGTTACCTTTAAGGTAAGGTTTAAGGTAAATTGACCAATTCTGGACCTTTTCGATTTCCATTTGTATGTCTTATAGCTTAAATGTTGAGCAGGATACGATTTATGATAGAATTATGTATGGTAGTCTCCAAATTTTCCTTAAAAGAAACATACGTATTTCCTAAGAATAAAACTACATAATAAAAATATTTACACGAAATGTTATGCTGTCAACGCTTGTCACAAGAGCTTCTCTAAACAAACAAGAGAGACAAACAATATCACCCAAGTACTATAAACGAGTCAAATACGTTCACAAATATACGAGGACTTTATTTCAGAAGGGCAGAGATCACGGAATTCCACTTACTATGATCCTGACACAGCATTTTCACTTTTTTCACTTTCACCACTTAGTTTATTTTCACCTGTTATAGATATATACTTTGTTACGTTTTAGGTTACAAACTCCAACTATTAAGTACCTGCTTGTAGGTGTACCGGTATCCACTGCTTATTCGTTGAGTTCACAATATTCATAGCTCCAGCCAAGTAGTTACCTCTAGAGGCGCACAACAAGTCACGTCAAAACAAATGGCCTTAGCTTGTGTGATACTTTGCATCGTTTCTATCCTTTGCAAATTAGTTGTCTACACACTGGGTCATTTCAATTGACTTATCCTTCACATCCCTTTTGTACAATATTCTTACAATAGCTGCAATCACACCGTTGACTCTTCCTTTATCTAGGACACTGTCTCCTCGGCCTCCGTGGTCCAGTGGTAGAGCATTGGTCTCGCGATCCAGAGGTCCCGGGATCGAATTCCGGTGGGGACATATCACAAAAATAACTTTGTGATCCCTAGTTTGGTTAGGACATTACAGGCTGATAACCTGATTGTCCAAAAAGTAAGATGATCCATGCTTCGGAAGGCACGTTAAGCCGTTGGTCCCGGTTACTACTTACTTTTGTAAGTAGTCGTTACATGAGCCATGTCAGGGGCCTTTGGTGACTCAATAATAACCATGACACCAGGGTTGATGACGTTGGTAATTCACCGTGAGGTGAACCCACACGATAGAAGAAGAGACACTGTCTCCTAAGCTTCTAAACCTATTAAGCGCATAACTAGATTCGTATTCAGGTCTCAATATTGTCTTTGGAGCTAAGCGACCGAGCAACCGTCGAAGCTACAGTTTATCTCCCACAACACAAATGCACAATTAACTATGTCAATATGCATTCGCGATAACAAGGTTCATTAGCGAGAATAGAATGTCGAGAGCGCATTTAGTTTTGTATGCAGACTGTGAGAAAACAGCGCATTGAATGGACGAAAGAAACAAAAGGTACGCGGAAAAATGTATGAAATAACAATATACAAAGTCATCATTTCAAAATAAACAATCAATAATAATTACATGTCAATATAATGAGCTTCATTACTTCGATTTAAAAAACCAATACACGTTACAGTGTTATGAAATAATATTTTTAGAAACCGAATAGTGACTAAAAACCAAATATCGGATTATTCGGTTTGACTGTTCATCACTAATTTAAGAGCTACGCTCTTATCGGTGTAGCATTCTCCATTCTTGTCTATCAAAGACCAATTCCTTCACCTCCTTATAAGACACGACGTTCGTCTTCTCTTTAATCTATTCCATGTAAGTTCTTCTTGGTCTTCCTCTTCCTCTCTTTCCTTGCAGCTTCCCTTCTATGATGTTTTTAATAAATTCGTCATGTCTTATTGAGTGCATCTTGTGTCCTCAATAACTCTCAATATTTGCCTCTTTTCCTTTACTCTTACTAGCACGTCCTTATTAGTCTTTCAGTCCAACTTATACCGACTCTTACCGAACCGAATATTGGGCTAAACTATACAGTTTCGAGCTACATCTATGGCAAATCCTGAAATACTGCTTAGTTTTGCTGTAACCCTACAAACCAAAATAAACCATCTGAGTAACCAGAGTAACCAAAACTGGAATGATTCCCCGAAACACATTACTTATACAGGGTGGCCCAGAAGTTCACGTTCAAAATGAAAAATTAGATAGAGGGGCTTATTAGCTACCAGAAACACCCCCATGTATGTTCAGCAATTATTTACGGTTTAGGAGATATGACCCATTTCGTACCCTTTTCTAGATTTTCTATCTTACTTCAGAAATAATCATTTTGTCGCTATCCCTTTCTTAATAATTATTTTGTTTTACTTCACAACTATGCCTAAGGCTGTGTACCGCTCAATCAAAGATAAGTCAAAGTGAAATCAAAGATAAAAAAAAGTTATCGGAAGTCAAAGTGAAAATTGGACCAAAATTGTTACAGTTGTTAAAACTTCGCCGAAGAATAATAAACACATGAGATTGTCATGGACCCTGAAAGTATTTCTAAAAACTGCTCCATTTAATAGGCTTTTAGAAACATCCAAAAAAAGTACCCTTAATATGGGCATAAAACTAAGTAATTAGCCCTCAAAGATTGCAAGACAGACAGATTTGAAGGAAAATTTGACATTCTCATACAATGTAGCTTCTTCTTTCTAACGTTGTTACCTTTAACAAAGACAAATTTAGAACAGAACAGATATAATAGGCTAGTTTCCAAGTAACTGATTTGACATCAGTTACTTTTTACTTAACGTCAAAACACGAAATTAGTAAGGATTTTTCATGAAAAAGAAACCTATGGTTATAGAAAAATGTAAAAAAATGTCGCACTTATTACATTTTTCTTTCTTAAAATTCATAAAGAAGTTAAATAGAAAAAAGAAAACGTAAGAAAACGTTTTTGTCACCTTTAAATCTGTCTTTATTAAGTAATCATAATTTATGTTTGATCTAAGAAAACTACCCAATTATGTCCAGCTTAACGTTGCCTCCGAAGCACGGAATCATCATCGTACTTTTTCGGATAATCAGGTAATAAAAGCCTGCAATGTCAGTCTCACAATGTCATTTTGACAATGTTCCCATCGGGGATCGAACCCGGACCTCCTGATCATGAGCCCAATGGTCTAACCGCTAGACCACGGAGACTGTTGCATAATAATTTGTACTAAGTAAACGTACTTAACTCTTTTACTCACAGTTCGATTATTTAGCATCATTTCTGCAATTTGGACGCTTTGTATATGTGCCCTGGTTTGTTTGGTCGGAAAAGATCGGATCGTGCGCAATCTTGCTCATCTAAAACCAAGTAAACTTCTCTAAGTGTTATCGCTGTGATTGACTTTTGTTTTCATCCGCATTTGTTTGTGTCTTGTGACTTGGAACACACTTTACAACGATTTCCTCAATGGTATTAAATTGAGAGTTTACAATGCTTTGGAGCTGGTTCAAAACAATTTTCTTACAAAGTCCCTTTTCTACGATTCTCTTATTTTCATTTATTACCTTAAATTGTTTATTGACGATGTCGTTCCATCAACAAAAAATTATAGTAATAAGTAGATAAAAAAATACTAATGATACATTGGTGCTAATTCCTGTAAATACCATCTAATTTTATTTTAAGTTATATCTGTCATTTTCTTATCCGCCGAAAAGGAAAGGGACGGGTAATCGACAAGCATAAAATTTATGGAACACACGTCAATTTTAAGCACAAATCTAAACCAACCGTCTAAAAATTTTACATCAGTCAATAACCCGACACAGGTAAGTAGACAGCACGTCAAACGGATTGCATACCAGTGACGTACCTTTTTGATTCGCCCGGGTTATTCATTCATTTACTCATTCTTCCTAACATTAAGAGCTGTGAATCATCCGTCCCTTTCCTTTTCGACGGATATGAAAATGACGGGAATAACTTAAAATAAAATTGGGCGGTGTCTGCAGGAATCGAGGCCATTGTCGACTTAAAATAAACTATGATAGTACTATATAGCTCGCTTAAATGTAGATTTAACATGAAAATCTCAATGGTTGTGAGATCAATGACCGACTACATCAACCCTGGTGTCAGGGTTACCATAGACCTGCCGAAGACTTCTAACATGGCTCATGAACGACTACAAAAAACATCAATAATTGTGAAAAATGAAGTCGCGTCGGGAAGAGTGAGTAATGAACTTGACAGTGGCGATATTATTGCGCGTGCGCTTGTAGGTGGGCAATGCATTCCAGCGGCGCTATAAATATCTAAGGCTAGGGCGGTTTGCGCTGGATTTAACCGAATGAATCCAGTTTCGCCCTTTGTTGTTGGCGTTAACAAGTTTAGAAGGCGTTTTGATGATTTCGATGTTCGGTTTGGTTTTTGGGAACGTATTACACGTACGGTAGTAACTATTGTTTCTTATAATTAGTTGCATATTCAAATGAAAGAAATTGAGATAGCAGACTTTGAGATAGTCTGCTATGTTAGAGATAAGGGGCCTATCTTGCTAGAACACAAATTATTATTATTATTAATTGTATAAAGACTATCTCCCGTTTTTGGGCAAATAATTTTATTGCCCGCTATCAATCGAATGCCGTAATTTCCAGCTGGTTGCAAAATCATGGTGTCCTATTTAGCCCTAAGGATAATAAAGACTTCGTTATCTGTCGTTAAAGAAAATATAATTGTAGACCAAAAACTGTAGGTGATTTTCGTTTTGTACTTACCCCTATCTAGATTGCTGGAGTGAGTAGATATATTATAATTCATATCGTGTTGTCAGTAGATAACTTGCAACTGCACTTGTGGTATTAAAATCCTGCGATATTGTTAGCTTAGCTCCAGCTCATCAAATACAAATATATTTTATTGCACCAAAATAAAAAGAAATAATTACCAAAAGACTCTTAACTAGGTACATGGAAAATGGCGGCCTTATCGCTTTAAGCGTATCTTCCAGACAACCATAAGGCGAGGAAAAATGTAAAAATTTAAACAACAAGAACACACACTCATAACAAGAACGGAATAAATGATATGATTATGATCATGAAGTCTATTATGTCTGGTAGGACGTTTCCCTAAGTTCTCTGTTCTTCTATCGTGTGGGTTGTGAGGTGGAGTACCAACCTCATCAACCCTGGTGTCAGGGTTACAATTGAGCCGCTAAAGGCCCCTGACATGACTCATATAACGACTACGTACTTACATCAGTAAGTAGTAACCGGGACCAACGGCTTAACGTACCTTCCGAAGCACGGATCGTCTTACTTTCGGACAATCAGATGATCAGCCTGTAATGTCCTAACCAAACTAGGGACCACAAAGTATTTTTTGTGATATGTCCCCACCGGGAATCGAACCCGGGACCTCCGGATCGTGAGCCCAACGCTCAACCACTGGACCACGGAGGCCGTCAAGTACTCTGTTGTCCCGTATTTACTCTACTCCCAAACCAGAAAAGGAGATAAGAATAAGATAGGATTCTTTATTTGCCATAAATGCAGTGTGACAGATGTCACAATAAATATAGTTTACCGTGCATTTAAATTACATAAATCGTGCAAAATTTATAAAATTTAAAATATATAAGGGTCAATTCATACGAAGGTCCTATAATGAAATTAATTGTTGTACAGATTTAAATAAATGTCATTAAATTAATTCACATAAACCAAATTGAAATTAAGAAAATTCAATAAAAAATATAGAAATCTAATAAATTAGAAATAGAAGTTTAACAATGTTTTTTTTCATTCAACAACGTTAAGTCAAAGTTCAAATAATAAAACATAATAAAACAAAGTGCAAACGTATACGATGCGGGTAGAAATCTCTCAATTATTTTTCTTACTTATTTAGGAGTGTGTGTTACAACTAGAAATGTATAAAATCGCAAACCGTTGACATCCAGTTTTATCCGGCAATATCCGACTTCGTCCGGGCGAGTAAACGGCAATGCCGATATTACTGTCACTCCGACGATTTACTGCTATGTGCCCGGTTTTTATTACATATCGGTTCTAAGCTCTGGATGTGAGGTCAGTTCAAATAATAAGTAGAAAAATATATTATACTTACATTGAAAGAAAGGAATTTATTATTATGTATTCTAAAAGGACGCGAAACACAGTTGCAATACAAAAACATTAAACTTGAAAGTACAAAGAAAGTACTTAGTCCTTGTCCAGATGACGCGATTTCCACGCGTTGTCATACCACAGAGTACTTAACACCGTACGGATACAGAGGCACATCTTCAAGCATGCAGGAATCTATAAAGTAATCAAATTACTCTGTGGTATGAAAACGCGAGTAAAACGCGCCTTCTGAACAAGGTCTTAGTGTAATCTTTTGTTATTGTTTCTGTGCAACGCGTTAAGATGCAATCACCGAACGTGTGGTAAAAACCGACCGGGGGATTTGTCATTTTTATCATGATGAACTATTTATTACATTGACGACCGGCAAATTCGTTTCCAGCATACCTGAGTTCATTAATTATATTTTTTACCTTTGATGGGTTTGCTTTTGGCCTCAGTTTTTACCTATCAAAATGGTTCAGATTACTTGTGGCTTTGCCCATCCGATTAGGAATTACGGCCTTGAGTTTATGTGTGTATGTTACGTACTATAATCAATGTACTACTTAAGTACTACTTAAATAAATAAAAAATAAATAAATACTCAAAGGCATTTATCAAATAATACTGGACATCCTAATGTAAAATCAGGACCTGTCAAATCTTCAGGTTAGGTAAGCGGACCCTGTGAAAAATGGGATAATTAAAGGGGCTAGGGAGATGACTGGACATCCTAATGTCCTGGATAAAAAGTTGTAGAGGAAAGCCCAGAGGTTACTAAGACCAAATAGATACATAAAAGAAAAACCTGAAGTTTCGTCATACAAAAAACAAGACCAAGCTCTCTTAAATTTTGAATGAATGAATCCTAACCCAATCTTGCAGCAATAAGTAATCTATTTTAAGTACAGTTTTCACTAACACAGTTGGCTCGACCGTTATAGACGGCGATACGGCTCACCAGCTATCATGACCAACAGAAAGCTCAGTGAGATGTGGGTACTAAGTTCGTCTTGCGATGGATGTACCTCTGACTACCCCGTTGGGATATAGTTGTGAGCTTGTTATGTGAATCCTAATCTCAAATCGGTAGACGAGTGATTACAAACCGGAACATCAGGTAAACGGAGTAAATACATCCATTACGGTACCAGCCGGCGCTGAAACTGTCTATTAACATCTCCCTCGTTACGAACTAACAACTAACAACCACATTGACAATGTAGTGAACTCTACATTTCCGGATTTACCCGGATCTGACAACGTAATCGTCACAGCCTTCTCCCCTCCCACAAACACCCCCTGGAGTATCCTAAACATAAAATGCTTCTTCTTATCGTATGGGTTGTGAGGTGGAATACCAACCCTATCAACCCTCGTGTCAGGGTTATTACTGAGCCGCCAAAGGCCCCTGACAAGGCTTATGTAACGACTATATACTTCTTCAGTAAGTAGTAACCGGGACCAACGTCTTAACGTGCCTTCCGAAGCACAGATCATCTCACTTTCGGACAATAAAGTGATCAGTCTGTACTGTCCTAACCAAACTAGAGATTACAAAGTGATTTTTGTGATATGTCGCCACCGGGATTCCAACCCGGGGCCTTCGGATCGTGAGCCCAACGCTCAACCACTGGACCACGGAGGCCGGATAAAATGCTAATGAATCTGAACAAAACTATCTTAGACGCTAAAATGACGATACTTAATGTATAACGTTTGCGTGGTCTTTCTCATAGAATAAGCCACCAACCCGCAGTGGAGCAGCGTGGTGGAGTATGCTCCATACCCCCTCCGGTTGATTGAGGGGAGGCCTGTGCCCAGCAGTGGGACGTATATAGGCTATTTATGTAATAGCAAAATATCACATAAACTTTATTGCTTTCACACTCGCATCTACTCACTAGGAAAACTTACGTTAGTTATCAAATTCAATAATATCTTTATTCAGTAGGTAACATAGTTACAATTTGAATCGTCATTTTTTCATAACGAACGTCTCATCCGCCTAAAACTACTGCAGCTTCTCACAACCTGTATAGCCGAGGAAAAGAAGCTGCAAGAAAAACCTAGGCACAGGACCCAAGACGTTCTTTAAAAAAAAAACAAACATAAAATATTATTATACACCCCAACCGTGTTAAACTAGACTTCCATAGCCCTGAAAGCGTTTTGGGCGAAACCATATTTCACTATCATTAGTGTATATCGGGTCACATAGTCACCATCATGCGAGGTTTTGGTTTAAAGAAGTGATTCTTTGGAATAAAACCATAAATACTTATAAAACACCGGAAAATAAAACAGGACGATACAAATCTCTCCTATCTCCTTCTTACATCGTCTTAAAAAACATCCGTCCTTATCGAAATCTCCGATAAAAAAGGGTCCTCAAGGCACTAAGTTATGAAACAAGCGTTTGATAAGCGGCTCAACCTGTATAGCCTATTTGCCTCATATTCTTTATCTTTTTTCGTCTTCAAGAACCATCTGGTCAATATTATAACACACTGTAAATCTATACAGAATAGTAAGTACCTACTTACTTTTTCTTGTTATTACTTAGTATTATTTTCGGTTTAGAATACCTCAAGTTTTATAAACATGACTCAATTTAGTTCGGTGTTTTTAAATAAATAAAAGTGAAATTAGATAGTTTTATTATTATGAGCATCAATACAGAATAATTATGATTATACGGAATCATCTTGCATCTTCTGCCCTCAATAACTTTCAATATTGGTGTCCTTTGCAAAGCCCTTGGTACTAAAGCAAAACTATTGGATACTAAAATTTCTGCAAGACGTTTCCTTTCGAGAGATCTAAAAGTATAAAAGGAAATACCCACTGATATAATTTTATTGGAACGAGAGAATGAAAGGATTCCACGCGAATGAGGCAGGCAACAGCTAACCTATTCATATTTCAATAAAGGAGCAATATAGTCATTTCTTTTGTCAATCAATTTATAGCGCGTTCAATCGTGCTGAAGACAATACAATGTGGAATGCAGATTTTCCGAGCATTTCATTACTTCTATGTAAAGTACTACTGAATATAATAGGCATCCAACGACATTGAGATTTAAAATATAACAACTGAGACGTTTCTGAAAATTGTGGTTCAATCCAATTTGCACCCTACATAATAAGTTAAGTATTGTTTCTTCATCTATGCACGATGGTTGCTTTGGACTACAGATTCCTACGGGATAAGGAATAAAGACGATCTACGAGATTGAGGTCGCGAACAATCGCTAATTATACAAATGTTCCCCTAATCAAAGTAAGAGGCCCAAAAACATGTAGTAAATACTCAACAGAAGGCTAACAGACTATTCATCAAGCTGTCTTATCTGATCTGACGTTGGAAAAATCTGGCTAGAGCTAAGTAAACACTTTATTGTGTGATGTTATTGGATAGATTAGTCATGTCATGGAATTATGGATGTAAGAGAAACATCTCGTTAGCAATGTTGTTATATGACTTATGGTTGCTACTGAACAACATATTATGCAGGATAAAGGTTTTAATCTGCTTATCATCATCATGGCTACATCAAAAAATCTCCCACATGGTGCATAATCTTTACGGACAGATCGGTAATGTCAAGTCTATAGACTGCCATCAACTTAAATATGATCATCAATTATAATAACAATTTTTTATATTTATGATGATGAATTTTTTATATTTATGACAAATTAATATTTCATGATGGATGATATCATCCATCATGAAATATTAATACACAGTCAGAATTAGAACATTGTTATTTAGGTTTATTTTCTCAAAAATATCTCTCAAATCGGTATTACTAACTACCGTACTAAGTGGAACTTGTTACATAAAACTAGATCTTAGTGTCATTGACTTTCAGTGACTATATAAATATTATTTTATCTCATACAAATATTGGGACAACGTATCGAAGACATTAAATGTGCATTATATTGTCGGCTTATCATTGTTTAACCAAGCAATGCAGGTGTTATAAAGATAATATTATTCCATTATCAAATCCAAACAGAAAGTAACAAGTAGAATAGGTAAGTATATGAGTGATGATATTGTATTACTAAATTGATATTAGTATAGAAAGTCCATAGGAACAAGAGCCTCTTATCAAGATTATATTTATTAGAATTAGTTAACGAAATATTGGAACGATTGGAAAGAAAGAACACCTGAAAGTTGAAATGATCAGCATCGGCGACGTCAATTTGTAATGGGTAAAGACTTTAAACACTTTCCTTCTTCACATGATGGATATTGAGAAACCATTTTTAAATTCACGTTAACTTAAACCTTCTGCGTGTATTATAAGTACAAGTACCTACTTAACTATTTCAAGGACTTTACCTCATTGTTAGAAACAAATTACAGAAGTTAGTAAATTACCGCCTACTGCAACTGAATTCACTTTACGCGAACACGTTTTTATAGGTAAATAGTTTTGCTTTAAGTAAAATGTAAAAACAATGAATTTTTATATAGGAAAAAGTTGAAAAGCGTCCCGCCCTTTGTAAATTGCTGCAAATGAAACTGCACTTACGTTTCGGAGTCAAGATTTCACTTGAGAATAAAGTCACAATTGCCTGAGAGAGAAACTTGAAGAATACTTTGCACTCACTTCACAAGAGACCAATTTCACATACAGATAAAAAGTTGCCAATGATAGTCAGCTGGACGCTCCAGTTTTGGTGGTTGACAGTAAAAGTTGCGACCGTACAATCACAAAATTTTACTTTCTATATTACGTCATATACCTACATAAACTAAAATCTGCTATATTAGTAAGGATGGAACCATGAACGATTAAAAGTTTTTTTTTTTTTTTGATTAACAATTTTAGTCAGCTCTCCCTTACCAAAAATACAAAGGCATGAACATTTGGTATGAAATATTCAACGAAATACGAAACAAAGAGAATAGCACCCTATTTATCTCGACGCAATATAAACGGCCTTTGAAGAACGATAAATAAAGATACAAGCAATAACTGCGAAAAGGTGTATACGCGAAAATGGTTGGATTTTATTATGCTGACTCTTCATACGTAAAACAGATCAAGATGAAACTGGATTTATCTTTTTTCAGTTAGTTTTATATAAGACACCAAGTTGTAAACATTCGACATAAAACGAATTCTTACGCGCATGAAACATTTTGATGCACATATTGTAGAAGCCAACATATTATAGAAATACAACCGTGAATGAAATGAATAATTCTCTTTTAGCAATGTTGGTTAAAAACAAAGTAACGAGTGTAACTTACATTGTTATTGCAGTGTTCTGACACCCTGATAAACTGTTTGCTAGTAAATCATACGAAACTGTAGTTGGCAACAGTATATGTCTGGGTCTAGGGAATACACATACTATGGATACGAACACAACGGATGTAAATGTAGGTATGTCATTACGAGGGAAACTGTAAGTATATTTACAATAGTAAACAATAAGTATAACGTAAACTCATTTTAAAAACTTAAATTGTTAATTAAATAAACCTCGTAATCAACAAGTTATGTTCAACCCAGGTAAAAAAAGTGTGGTTAGTTTTTACCCGAATTAAAATTTATTGGAAGAAAGTGTGATTTTGTTTAAGAAAATCACATCAGAATGTTTCTTACGTAGTTTTCACTATAAGGGGTGTGTCTAATGTCAGATTATGAACGATACAGCAGCAGACCTGAACTCATAAAGGACGACTCCGAGTCGCCCTAATTTAATTTCTACGCGAATAAAAAGAGTATTAAAAAAGTCTAATCCAATTTGAGCGCGCCACCTGGGTATTAACAGTTGATGGCACTCATCACCTTAGAAATTCCTATCCCCATTTCGATCCTTCGAGCCGGATTTACTTTACGATTTCCATTAAACGAAAGTAAGGCCGCCGAACAGAGAGGTCTGTGGATTTGTGGAAACGCTTTTACCCTTTCCCGATATTTTAGTTCGCTTCGTCACCTTAATTGAATCCAGCGCTTTATTGACACGGTCCATTTGTTTAGATTTAAATAACTTTATCAAATTTATGTGTCCGTCGTTATTCTTGTACTGATTGGGTTTCTTGGAAATGTTTATCTTTACCTCGAAAAGTCAGATTTCAGGAAGAAATACCCCAAAAATTTCACTCAATTGTCACCAGATTTGGGAATATATAAATATCTTTACTCATCACAGTAATTCGTTTTTTTTCCACCAATTTGTTCAGATTGAATAGAATTTGTCGAATGAAATCATTTCCATTCAGTATTTGTACATCTCGTTCAGCTCCATCGGCATGGAGATTTGGAGTCGGTACGGGAAACACTTACGTTATTACATTCGTAACGGCCTATTCCGTTCCCTTGTTCAAAATTGTTCTGAAGACCGAAATCTGACATCGGCCACTGTGGCTTAATCCGAGCAATCAGATGGCTTAACTTGTCAATAACCTTAAGAAATCTAAATAGTAAATTTTTGTAGAGTTCTAGATATTAATAAAGGCACGTATTTTTTTTCTTTAAATCTGAATTTCAATGACGTCATGTTTTATTTTATTTATAGTCGACCTAATGATTTATTTATTAAATTGCAACTCAATGCCTTTTAATCGACTCTGACAAGTTTAAAGCGAAGTACAGACTAAATTTAACAGTAACAGGGAAAATTTAAATGTGATAGACTGACTTAAACATTATTTTCGTAATACATCTTCAAATACCCAGACATTATAGAGCTCATTACTAAAGTATTATTAATAAATCATTCTCAAAATTGAGGTTCTCCTTAACCCTTACTCAAAGGTGCTACCTTGATGCGTGACTAATAGACACAATTCATTAATCACAGCGCCCTGATAGCTGATCCGTTATTAATTAATTCACACTGTAATAAACATTAATGGTTATCTAAACAGGGAAGACGGACGAGACCTTATTTCTAAATCCTATTACAACGACGTTGAGCAAGTAACATTAGCAAATTGTCTGATGGTCAAATAGACGTCTTACATTTTCTTCATTACACATCCGGGAGCGATTTTAATAATACCGCTCTCAAAAACATAAAAGACCTTGTTAGTCTCTACCCGTTTGTTGTTTTTGTCAAAAAAGAAAGATGAAAAGTCTATTAACCCGAGAGGAGTGATGCGGAATTGGATTCTTTGTCGGTATAAAAATATCGCCGAAAATCGAATGCCACGAGGCTTCAAAAGCCATTTGGAGTGACACTTCCCGCGGGTAAAATAAACGGTTCGACTTGATACAACACGCCGCAGCCTGTGTCACTTTCGCTGCCAAATTGATTTCCATCAATCAACAAACACGCGCCAGGATTCCTGTAGGAAGATTGAATGTGAGCAGAGGAATATTGCATCTTCCTGGAAATTGTGATTCGAACTTTTTTTATCTGTTTACTTGTAACTCATAACGCTTATCATTATTTCCTTTAAACAAACGATTACAGCATTGGCTTATTCTCAAAGACTTTTGAGAAACAATTACTTTTAAGGTCTTGTTAATTCCAAGTTATTCAATAAAAGCCACAGAAGCTATAAAACAATTCGATTATTATCTATATAGATTTTGTGATAATTTTGAAGTTCTTCTCAAACAAGTTTCCTCAATTTTCTTTAGACGTGAGCGTTAGAAAGATACGGTTATGATATCGTAAAGTTAAAGGCTGGAACCGTTAGCGACGCCGACTCATTTGTGTCGGCTCTTAATTGTCTGCTCGAGATTTCATTGCGACCCAAATCTCGGAGGTCGAATTCCTCACTGGTCGGAATAAATCCACTCGTACGTGCTTCGCAACCATGGATTTGGATATTACCAACTTTTTCAGATTCTTCCTTATGAATTTGTTCAACCTCAATTGTTTCTTTGCTGCCATTTGCTCTGATATCTGAATCTGACTTTTCTGTTCCATCGCCTGTATCGGATTGAATTGTACATCAAACCTAGTCGGTTTTTATACTATCCGTCACAGTTTGTTCTGTAAACATTATTCATATTGTGGAATCATTGTCCGGATTGAATAAGAGCATTACCAAATATTCTTTTGCTTCCAAAAATAGCTCGGAACAATACAAGAAACGCCGCAATTGATTCTTATATCACGCCTAAGCAACAACAATCTGGCGAATGTGAAACAAAGGCAAGGTCGTCGCGCTGTGTGACACAAAAGGTCATTGTTACGGTCCATTACTCCACGTCTGGATGCTCAGTGGCTAGCACGAGACTTGTTATTGTCAAAACAATCGATATAATATCCCCACTGTCTTTTTCTTTTGAGGAATGATTGCTAACAGCAGCATAGTACATATACGTCCTTGTCCGCGCGTTTACGAGTAGTTTGTAAAATTATTTTTTTGTGTTAATTACTCTAAACAATAAATTCAGTGATTGTCGTCTCTTGCTTGTCTAGTTGATGAGAAAAAGTTTGTGAATTACTACATTTTATATGTTCGCGTGATCGTAATCATATTAGAAATATGTTTTGGTTTATAATGACTGATCGTTCTATGAGAAGAGAGACGAAGGATATGGAAATAAGGAAGTCAAGTATGAAAAGTTCGTATATATTTTTTTGTATTTTTATAGTGCTATATTGTAACTGGACCTGACTTGTACACCTAAGATACAGCGAAGGCAAATAAGTCTCTTGCAGTACAAAAGACGTAAGATGTACTTGAAGTCCTAGGCACAATACATTATTCTATACACAACGCATGTTCTACTTCGAACATACTTAACATTCACATCTCACAGGAACTAAATGTGTTTATTAAATCAATATTGATTCAATTTTGTACTCTGCCGTAATATATCAGGGTATCTATATCCATATTGAAGACCTTTTGCCTAATTAGCCGATCATAATTCAATTATTGGATCCTAATGGCACGTGTACAGCTAGATTGCTTAATGTCCCAGAGGCGTAATAAAGTTGATAGAGGTGGGTAGATTCTTCGGCCAAGTAGCAAAGGCCATCCGATGCAAATCTATTAAAAGTCACGTCGTAAAAAAATAGGTAAGGTCGTCTGTATCAGGCTTGAAATACAAAATATTCCCACGATTCGCATCGCTTCAGTCCCAAGTGAATCTTTTTGACATTACGTAACAGCTACGTGACATAACGCGAGCTCGCGAACGAATTTTTTGAACACCAAAGGCATTCCATCCCATCCTAAAGCGGAAGAAGATAAAACCGCGCTTGCCGTGAGAAAACTCATCGTATTAGAAAAAAAATCTCACTTTTTCAATGCGAATCCGTATTTTTTGTTTGAGATCGAACAATGGTGCTTCATGTACGGGTTCTTGTTTTGTTTAGTTCGATGAGAAACATCGACAGGGTAAAGGAAGTGCATTCAACGTGTTATTGTGATATGCATTGTGTTTTAGCATTGTTTAGTTTCGAGCGTAGCTTTTAGTGTTTTGTTTGTTACGGAGAATTAGGGCACTCTTTCAACCTTGTTGGTTTCCCGGCTTTGTATGATAACACTGATGTACACTACAGTTGTAATAACCTTTAATAGAGTTCTACGTTTCGACCAAAGGATTTATTTAATAGTAAAACGAATCAAAAACAATATTTAAGTTGAGGTTATTTTGTGGGAACAAGTCTTTTAAGATTTAAAATCACAAGTCATCCAGGAGTGGCGTTAAATCTTCAGATTAGGTTAAGCGGACCATGTGTGAAAACGGGATAACGCTAGGGAGAAGTGATGCAAGAGATGTGCGACCAACCAGTATTTTTATTCAAAATAGCCTTGAACTGAAGATGCCTAAAATTTTTTTCTAAAAAATCTTAAGCCTCATATACACAAACACTTGCATAACAATGCAACCCATATTTCATCAAAATACCACCCCAGAAAAGACAACTAGCACGCACATTCTAATTTGTGTTTAAATGCGTTACATTAGGGGTCATCAATTTATGTCGCTCCCAGCCCTTTGTAGGCCAAGGCTCTGTTGGTCTTCAACAGTAAAATTTTACTGTTCGTGTTGCGTATTTACCTATTGTTATGCCTTCAAGATATATATCACCCAAATTCCTAAGCAAACATTACTTTTTACTTGATTTGTGTAAAATTTTGTGCAGCAGCACGTCATTATATTAAAAAAGAACAAAAATATTTTGTCCCCTGTCAAATGATTGGTCGTCGATAACCTTAAACACTTTAGCAACATACTTGTACGTCAAGTCAATACTTAGAGTGGTTTAATTTTTTGGATTTTATTGTTATTAATATTGTAATTTGATATTTGCGCATATAAAAGTAATTGCGCAATATCTACAAATGTCAAATAGCAATATTACATTTTAGATGAAAAGCACCAATAAGGCGTTTTTATCCCACCTGATCCAATTCAAAAATATATTTATTCAGTAGGCAACATAGTCGTTTTTTTTTCTTTTTCTGCATGTCAAGTCATATGTAAAGAGTCACGACCTCACACATTTGAATAAGGCTCTCAAAAGATCGTTAAACCCACTTACTGGTTTTTTTAAGAATTCACCAGAATTAAAATAACACAATGTTTAAACATAATGAATTCGAATGTTTGGTTTACTCGAAATGGTTAAAAGATACTGTTCAATACATATTTATACACAAATAAAATATAAATGTATTATAAATGAAAATTGCAAAGCTGAAGTGGCAGTGGGCAGGACACATAGCGAGGAGGACCGATGGCCGATGGGGCGGAAAGGTTCTGAAATGGCGACCACGTGTCGGACGACGCTCAGTGGGTAGGCCCGCTACAAGGTGGACCGACGATCTGGTGAAGGTCGCGGGAAGCCGCTGGATGCGGGCAGCGCAGGACCGATCGTCGTGGAGATTCTTGGGGGAGGCCTATGCCCAGCAGTGGGCGTCGTACGGCTGATGATGATGATGTATTATAAATAAATATAATGTGTATCCGAATGTGTCGGGGACTCGCTCCACAATGGCGCCAAGGCTTAAACGTGTAATTTTGTAATGTAGTTGGTAAAATTAGTAATAAATAGGTAGATCCACTACCAACTGAGTTTTTTTAATTTTTAAGAAAATTATAATAAATTGAAGTACAGGTGAACTTAGGAAATAACAAGAATAAGACAACAGAAACCGTAAAGCAAGTTAATTAATTAAGCTACAAATATTACGATTAGCTTTCCGTTTTCAACTTTATAAGGAAACTCTTGAAAGCACACAGCTGAGCGGAAGAGTCATCAATCTAAGATGTCAAAACAATCTACCTACCCCATACGTCATATTTCTCATATTTTGCTTCGTAACGTTAATGAAGGCAGAAGTGCTGGATTCATTAAATCTTCGGAAGTCGCCGGTAATGCGAAATTCCCTCAATACTTGGCGAATTTCGACTCAGTAATGAGACCCCGAAAGCCAAATGTTTCAGTAAACATTTAATGAGCGCAGAGTTTGAACTTGTTTAGAAAAGCTACGATTAAAATCTGCCAACACTCGTACTGTACGAAAGAAATATTTTGGACTAAAAAAATTGTGAGTAAAGAAGAATTGGGGGTGAAGAAAATCGATTGAAAACGGTGTTTACAGGTTAACCGAATAAGTTGGTGAAAGTACCGCGTAGGCACCAGCGTTTGTGACAGATGGTGATAATTTTATTTAAATTATTAGTAATGGCTAAGATATAATGTAAAAGTAGTGCATGGTACTGGAAAACTCTGACATTCGTGATTGCTTTTACGAATTTCTTGTTGAAAATATTTTAAAATAGCACAACGACAGGTATTTTGTGCGTGACTGCGATTTTGTGAATGAAAAGAGAACAAATTTGTCTCGTTCCGGACGTTTAACATGAAAACGATGTTAACTTTATCGCAATCTTCAAGGCGATTATTGTTGAGTATTATGTGAAGATCTGAACAAGAGGCCTCGACTCAAGTTCATTATTTCGAACAAAATACGAACTTAAGTCTTAAGATTAAAATCTGCTTCCTTATGTACCTACAACTTGGCAGACATGAAACATTTTTCTTATTATTCTTGATATAAAATTCTACGAAATCTCCCGGTTTTGTTGGGAACGGCATAATAACTGTCCTACTACGTTGAAGTTAGTGCAAAATGTAATGTATAACTCAAGTAAAAAGGTCGGAATTTTCTTATATGAATATTCATGTGTTGATTCTAAGGGGTGCCAATACGTCGTCAGAGTGGAAAAACCGCCAATTATTATAATTTACTGCTGCTAGAAAAACACCCATTGTTTCAATTAACACAAAACCTTCAAGCATTGAAAATGTATTCAATAAAAACAATAATAATCCCTATAAATGGAATAGCTTTGTTATTTGTTGGACGAAATCAATAACAGATATTTGGCATAATACAAGATTGTTTGGTAAATGCCGATGGGATAATAAATTACGTTTTCTTTGTTTAACAGATCAAAGGCCGATCAGACGGAGTAGCGATCAGTCACAATCCGAAGGGTGGCGCAATGCGGGCGGCGGGGCCCCTCTGAGGTCCCGCCACGCTATGGGCTCGAATATCAGCCAGCACTCCGCCAAGGGTCTCAAGGGCCGTAGGGCGCGCTCCAGCGGCGACCTCTGCAATGGAGACTCCAAGAGCCAGACAGAGTCGTCAGTATGCGGCTCGGTGGTCGGCGACGTCATGGGCTGGAACCGATCCTTGCCAAACCATCTGGATGGGAACCGCCATCTTGCGGACTACAGCCGTGTAAACAACAACTATGCGGAGTTCGGCACGTACCGCTGCCACCCGAAGGGAGGCCGGGGGCTCCGCTACAGAGTCTCAAAGTCTGGTGAGTTACGTTACGACCCGTGTTTATCTAAGTAGTTCAGAATTCCGCAGCATATGTGCTTGTTTAGTCAACCGAGTTCTCAGACAGAATACGTGGGTGTCTTCAAAACAAGAATAGTAAACTTATTTTGTGAACTAATTTGTATTATATTTTAAAACATGCGCAGGCATTTGAAGTCATTAGATTACTTAGTTCAAAAATGAGAAAACATCGTTGAAAGCAGAGTTTATTTTGTCATCAAAGTTCAAAACTCGAATCGAATTTGGTTGGTGCAAATAAAGACGGAACTTTAAATGCAATAGAAGACACCCAGGGGATACCATACACGTCTAAAACTAGTGATCGATTTATGAGCGGACCGTTTGTCACCGAGCTACAACGACTGCGGTCGGACGTCCGTTATCGTCCGCCTCTGACGCAGACATCGAAAACGAGATTTATAGAACTGTTATTCGATCCACTGATGATCCCACCGAGAGATTTATGTGCGGTATCTATAAACGTGTACACCGCTTAGTCTTATTACCAGTTATAATCTGTTAGGAATTCCAAACGCTGCGCGCTAAGTTGGGAAGTGCTAGGTAATCTTGAAAAAAATATATATATACTTCATTGACTTTTAGAAATCCCCGGCACCCAGATTCTTCATAGACCTGGATATTGTTCCAAAGCTTTGAATTAGTCAAAGCGTCTTCATACTAAGTTTCTATTCGTAACTTTGATATGGATATTACCTCTATTACGATGAACCATTATAGTGACAGGTTACCTACCTACCCATATGATAGTCCACCTTGTCAGTAAGGCCATGACATTCTAATCCTGACCCTTTAATCTACCATGTTATTTCAAAATAATCCAAGTAAAAAGCAATCTGTACCACAACAATACATCACAAAATTAGTTTATTAACCAAGCATATTTCTTTAGGGAACGCTTTTTATGAGCTTAAATTAAACGGAGGACGTTAATCTCATGGCTTTTAATTCCGGGAAAGTAGGGCGAAAGTAAGACGTTGTATAAAATTAATGTGTTGCGAGTCCTTAATTGAAACTCCTTAAGACGCAGATTAGCTCGGTATTAGGTTAAGAAAGAAACGAGCTTGTCAGTAGCACGGCATAGCAATGAACGGGTTAAATAATGATAATGGCCTGTCGTAGAAGTCGACTAAGGATGCGAAATGGCAAGGGTTATTCAAATTAATTTATCTTTTTACCTAATTTTGCACATACTCATACATCAGAAGGTAGCAGTAAGACGCGGAGGACAGGAGTCCTAGTACGGCTTTGAAATAGACGACTCTCCCATTCGCATCAGACAGAGTACCGCGGGGCAGAAGGCAAGAGGGAAACCACTGTCCTATTTTTCCCTAAAAAGTAGCATGGAGAATACTACACCGACAAGATCGTAGCTCTTAAATTAGTGATGTGTGATACATATAGATACGGTCATGCTAGCAGAACATCCAATGAAAGGCAGATTAGCTCATGTTCGTGCTTCGGAAGGCACGTTAAGCCGTTGGTCCCGGTTACTTCTTACTGATGTAAGTATGTAGTCGTTACATGAGCCTTGTCAGGGGCATTTAGTGGCTCAATAAGCCACCAGGTGACACCAGAGTTGATGGGGTAAGTATTCCACCACACAACCCACACGATAAGAAGATCTCATGTTACGTTTCTCCAATCTGTACCCGGCTTAAAAAATACCTACTTACACTATAAACAGGTCTACTTACATTTAGAGAAACGAAAAAATTTATATAAACTGAAAGAAAAGCTTTTTTGGGGATCCACAATAACAAAACTATAAAAACTTATAGAAATCGATTAGCTGGTCAGTTTTTTCCTTATATTTCATAAATTTAATTGTCTTGTAAATGCGTGTGAAATAATAGTTTTCATCCCTTTTGGGATTTTAATACCAAGTAGCAAGTGTGGCTGCACGTTGTCGTCTGATGACTTGTAAGTATTAAGTAATTCTTTTGTTTTTTTTTCCATTCCAAGAATATTTCATCGTGAGTATTATGTATGTGTGTGTGCATATCGTGAGTGTGTATACGTAATACAGGATGTTAGTGACATCGTAACGAATGCTAAGGGGGATGATTCAGACCATGATTGTGAGTTAATATTAATAAGTGGACTTTCCCGTCGCTAAATTCATGATATTTATTTAGTATTTTTTTATTATTTTTTCAGTTCCATACTTTTGCGATGGAAAATTCCACTTGATATGAACTCAGAATAATGAGCTGAATCATCCCTCTCAGTATTCGTTACGATGTCACTTACACCCCGTACAAGTACATACGGGTAAGTATGGATGTTAGTAACACCGTAACGAATACTGAGGGGGATGGTTTCTGAATCATCCATGATTTTGAGTTGATATCAAGTGGAAGAACCTGTCGGAAAATTCATGTTTTCTTTGTTTTTTTTTTTAAATTATTTTCAGTTCCATACTTTTGCGACAGAAAATTTCACTTGATGTCAACTCAGAATCATGGTCTGAATCAACCCTCAAAGTTTTCGTTACGATGTAACTAACACCCTGTAGGTATTTATGTATGTGTGCATGTAAGATATAAAAAAGTGCGAGAATGTGGGTCGTGATGCGAAATAGGCTTCGCATGGTGATTGATGGCAGACATGATTTAAGACCGACTAAGGTTTCGCTTCAGCTAGATTTGTATTGAAATAATGGTGCGATAATGAAGAGTAAGTTTCTAAAGAAATAATGGGAATTGTAGTAAGTATGCAATTATTTATACATTACTTGATTTTCTCAACCTACTTAACTACAAACATACATACATAAACCCACGTCTATTTCCCACCGGGGTAAGCAGATACTGTAGAATACGTAATGTACGTGGACGTATGGACTACTTTCTTAACTGTAATAATAAAATATGAAGAGCATTACTTTTTCTATGTTCAAATACTAATACATATCGATTTCTAAGAAAATAGATTTACGAGGACGACATGGTCGTTATTCTTAAGTCTTTTATTAAATAAAAGATATAAAAAAAAAAATAGTTTTATATCTAAAGAAGGAGAAGGAGGAGCTCGGTGGCGCAGCGGTTAACGCGCTCGGTCTGCGATTGTTGAAGTAAAGCAACTTTCGCAAAGGCCGGCCATAGGATGGGTCATGGGATGGGAAAGTTTTCACCTCGAGCTCCTCCGTGCTTCGGAAGGCACGTTAAGCCGTTGGTCCCGGCTGCATTAGCAGTGGTTAATAACCATCAATCCCCACTGGGCCCGCGTGATGGTTTAAGGCCCGATCTCCCTATCCATCCATAGGGAAGGCCCGTACCCCAGCAGTGGGGACGTTAATGGGCTGATGATGATGATCTAAAGAAATATCGTCATAGCCATGGTAGCCCAATTGGAAGACCGTTTGCCTCTCACAATGAGGTCGCAGGTTCGAATCCTAGCACGGGCCTAAACAAAGGATTTTCGAATTCACGTGCTCAGCAAAGAAGGAAAACATCACGAGGAAACCCACATTCCCGAGAAATGCGTTTTGGTGGTAGGTATGTGAGGTATGTGAATTCGCGGATTGAAGGCAGTCGCTTCTGTAATAAACCGGACCTGTCTAATCTTTAGGTTAACTAAGAGATAACGGAGATGACTATGAATTAAATTCGTAAAGACTTTTATTTGTGAATACCTATATATTTAAATGCAATTGTTATCCTAGATATTCGAATGTTCGAAAATAGGTAATATAAATTTTATTAACCTTTTTTATCACAAAAAAAGTACGAACCATACATACTATTTGTTTTGTATGTTGTGTGCAATAAAGTATATTTGATTTGATTTGATTTTATCTGTGGCAATAAGTATATTTTTTACTAATCAATTTCCATCAGAATAAAATATTCATTTACTTATATTACTTCATCTGTGAGTGGTTTTGCGAGCATTCGGTACCTACCCAAAACTCCATTACGTTATTAAAGGGAAGTAAAAGGTTCACCTACCTGTTATCAGGATGTATCTTAAGCCGATCTGTGAAGCTTCCCGGCTCAATCTGAGGTCACGCCAAGAGGGGAGATAAAATATATTTTTCACACTCTGCTTTATAGATGGGTATGTTTTCTATAAGATAAGATATTATTGCATTCCTGATGTTTTTACAGAGGCCTTAAAAGTAGAGAAAAGTACAAACAGGAACCCTGTAAGGGCACCAAACAACTTAAAATTATACACAATGAAAACAGAAAACCAAGAATAAAAATAATAAAGAATAATATAAATAAAAGATACGTATATATACATAACAGTAATCAGTACCTCAAAGATTCGTTAAAAAACTCATGCAGCGTATAGAATGCTTTTTCAGTTAAGTATATTTTTAACGACATTTTGAAGAGATGTATTTCTTTTTATAAGTACCTACTTAAGTAGAATTAAATAATATATTTTTATGACTCGTATTTTTTCTTTTTCTCCCGGTCCCGGAATCGGATCCCGGTGGGAACATGTCACAAAAATCACTTCGTGATCTCTAGTTTGGTTAGGATATTGCAAATATATATGGTGAGGGTACGTTAAACAGTCGGTTGATAGGATCGGTCATTGATCTTTCAATCCACACGGGAAATGAAGATCAATGGATAGTGTTAATATAACCGCTCATATGTATGACACCTTCTTTGTATTTGAGCACACCAAATGATTGTCGAATATATTTTCGAATTCATGTTTGGATCATAAATGATTATCACGTGATGCAAAACATCGTTAGGAAACCCACATTCCCGAGAAATGCATTTTCGGAGGTATGTGACCTAACCTGTATTGAGCTGTCAGACAGGCAGTCGCTTCTGTAAAAAACCGGACCTGTCATATCTTCAGGTTAGGTAAGCGGACCCTGTGAAAAACTTGATAATGCTAGGGAGGTGATGATGATATATTTGAGCACACCCCGGACACTCCACACAACAATCATGAGATCAATTAAATGAATGGAGAGGATAATTTCTCCGTGTGACACCTAACACGCAAGTGCGAGGGAGACACAGACTGCGCGCTCTCCCTCTTAAGCGGTTATTACATTACCCTGTCCACCAGCCTAGATGCGTCAAGGTCACATCGACATTGGGATAATGATAATCGTCGCTACACTAGCTCGAGATCGTGGTTACCATGGTTACTCGCCACCGATTTGCTATTAGACTACACGATCTGATCGCAAACCCGTGACGTTGACGCATCTAGCCCGATGGATAGGGCAATGTAATTACCGCTATACCATACACCCATTTAAGACTAAAGTAAGACCCAGAGTGCGTGAGGACCGCACCCGATACGAATTGGTGCGGGGCGAAGAGTTACCGATCTAAACTTAGTAGATGTTATTATGCAAGAGAATCGATCACCTAGCGAGCGAGGCCACACCACGAACATATTCCCATGTGCTGCATCGCTCATAATAATCCCGATTTGATTAAATCGGCTTGTTTGACGCCTGGAATACCTAACCTGCAAAGTATTAAGCAGTGATACGTTGAAAGCATGATGGATTAAACTTTAATATGGACTTCATACGAAGAGATTTATAGTTACTTGTATTGGGCTGGTTTTCCCTTTGCAGATTGGAAGGTCAGACAGGCAGTCGCTTCTGAAAAAAACCGGATCTGTCAAATCTTCAGGTTAGGTAAGCGTACCCTGTGAAAAACGGGATAATGCTAGAGAGATGATGACGAGGGGATTTCTATTTCGAATCGTCGTTTCTAAAGTAAAGCAGCACAAATTAAGTACCAAAGATAGGACTACACTGTACTAGGTACTTGGGATTAGGTATATTATAAGAATTAAATTATACAAACAATTCGTACATTGCATTGCAAATGAAGGCAAACTGCTGCGCAGTTTGTTGGTCTTACTTATTTCTAAATCCTCCTACCACAAAAACTTAATTTCTTCTGGAATAAAAACGTGAATCAATGAAAATAATATCGCTTCAATGAAAACATCATGTTAAAAAGCCACCACTGATTTACTCTGAACCCTACTTCAACATTGGCGGTGGTTGATGGTGTAACCACAGTCACATCACCAACAAACAGTTGTACCTATAACGCTGCCTCACCTGATGCCAACTGCATTCATTTTGTTGGTAGCGCAACTGTGGCGTCACTATGGTGTCCTAGTGAGATCTAGCCTTAACTCTTCAAAAAATGTATTCATTTACATCAGGTCACAAATGGTCTTGAAGAATACTGTTATCATAAAATCCCTGTCCGGCCAAGTAGGTACGTAATTGTAGCCATCTGAGGCAAATCTACAACAAGTCACTCCAAAAAATTTTTCACACCTAAGATATTTTTTATCAGTCTAGTGACTGATGTCGAGAATTTGTATCCAAACTGTATCCCCTATTCCAAAGAGCAGGGATTGTCAATCGATCATAGCGTCACCTCGGGACTACGACCTACAAGGAGTTTCATAGTTCCACGTCGCATCACTCATAATCATGGCCTGACAAAATTACACCAAGGTTGATGGATGATGCTTAAATTGCCGACAGGTGACGCCAAGGTATATCCTCAGAGGCGAATATTTATTCTTATTAAAAACACAAATTGTAAATTTCACCATTAAAAACTCTTGCCCCTTATTTTTTTCGCAACATTGTTATTTTTAATTAAAATTCTTAAGTAGTAGGTAAGCAAATATTTTTTCCATGCTAGAGCTGCTTTATTCTTTTTTTATATTTATAACATCGTTTTAAATTATGGGACCAAAATGGACGCGCATTAAGTAATAATAAGTCTTCTTAAAACAAAAAAAAGTATTTTTCTTGCATGTAACGACAAAATTCCATCGCATTTTAAACCAGCGCAGAAATCTACACACAATAAATACAAATGCACCGCAGATTTACAAAAGCTTGTTGTATTATCGCATAATGTAACTTTTGACTACGAATCTGTGAAGTGTCGCAATAGCAAGTTGCCCGTAAGGATTGTTATTTCATATCGTACGTGATGTTTAAACAAGTCTGGGCGAGTCGAAACGTGTCGGATCGAGTCGGGATGGGTCGGAACGGGTCGGAGCGGGTCAGAACAGGTCTGCAGTGGGACGCAGTCAGGTTTGAGAGTCGGCGTGACGTCACGCACTGCGCCGCACATTGCAGGTCAAGGTCAAGCTAAAAGGGGTCGCGTGCACGTCATTCTTCGGAGTGTTCGGATTCTAAAACTTCTTGAGGGATATAGTATTTTAAAAGAAGCGTTTTTTTAGGAAAACTGTAATTTTTCGAAGTATGTACCTAGGACTTTTATGTTGAAGCTCCGATGCGATGATGAAAGACGAGCTCTCGCTAATATTATTAATTTACAGATATTATTTTAAATAGATAACATGGTATACATCTACTATCTTGTTGCATATGTTACTGACTTCGGATCATAGGTAAATAGGCTAGTTTCGAACTAGTCAAATCAGTTACTTTTTACTAAACGTCAAAACACAAAATTAGGTACTATGGAATTTGTGTGAAAAAGCATACTGTGACTTCATGGAAAAGGTTATAAAATGTCGGATTTATTATTACATTTTTCTTGATTAATATTCATAAATAAGTTGAATAGAAAAAAAAACATAATGTTTTTCGTTAGGTCTAGATCTGTCAGAATTTCATAATTCATCTTGAACCTAATAATACACGACCCAATTGATGCCACGGTTACCAGGATTCATGTCCAATTTATGGCAATAGGCTCGACCACGGCTGTCTCCTAAACATTACTACTCCTTCTACTAATACTATATTACTACAAATATTTTCCTGTTTCTTACTTTTTATCACGCGATTCTTCCATAGCCGGGTTATTTCGTTTGTAAACTTAAGTATATTTTTATCTTTTAACAACATTTGTAGTAGATTCGTTAACTATCCGAGTCTCCACACAAACTGCTTTCAGTTTCATTAAAAAGATGTTCTTTTTTGCTCTGGTTTTTGTTCAAACCCCTTGTTCATTTTTCCACGTTCCTCTGGAGTCTTCTGATAAAACCCCCCACAAATTCAGTTCACCGGCCATCAGAGGCTATTTGTTCTACTTAATCAGTAGTTGCGGAAGGGAATTCTTCCCAGAGCATTATTAATCCCAATTTGGCGTGAGGTCTAGATCACGCCGACGTTGATATATGGCTAATGGAGAGCGTTAAAAATAGATTAGTCCAGTGGAAAAAGTCTTTTTAATTACAAGGAACAATCTTCTACCCAAATTTATGAAATGTTTTCGTATCGTATATCGGGTGGGGATATTCCGTTTTCTAAGCTTGTTGTCGATAAGGTTTGTTCTTTAATGAAGCTTGTGTGCATTTCATTGACTGATTTAATAACATTTTTGACGAAGCCTGTGATTTAATGTAGTGTAATGTTCTGTGTGTGTAGTGTAAACATCATAGAAGGAAAGCTAGACGGAAAGGGAGGAAGGGGAATACCAAGAAGAGCTCACATGGAACAGATTAAAGAAAAGGTTAACGTCGTGTCTTATAGGGAAGTCAAGGAATTGGCCTTTGATAGACTGGAATGGAAAATGCTACACCGACAAGAGCGTGGCTCTTAAATTGATGATGACGAATGTTCTGTGTAAATAAATATAGATGCCTGAATAAATAAATGATTGACTAGGTAGACTAAAAAGTGTTTTCTGTTTTATGGATTTTGGTTGACCTAAAGGGTGTTTTTTTCAGGATGTAGGTGTTCGATCTTCGACCTTAGACAAGAAATTCCATGTTGATATACATAACTGATCTATTTTTGATATTTTTCCTTATCTCTGTAGCTAAATTGGCCTCAAAAAATGATAAAACATACCACGTTTCTGACAGAATTTGAATAATGTGCTATTAAAATCTGAATATTCGAACCTTAGCGGTCTTTTCGCTGGAAAATTTCATCGTATTGGAAAATCCCCACCCGATATACGATAGGCTATAAGTCATATTGAACGAGCTAAGAATAATGTATCTTTTTTAGTGAAGTTCTCTTGATTTCAAAGTGGTGCAGGACTTGAGGACCAAAGAACAGGCCCGATGCGTACGATATAATAATAGATATATATATTTTTTTGCTTTATTTGAGTCATCAAACAATTGCACAATACAAAATTCTTAAACTATCACCTACTATATTAAGTATTTAGATTGTAAATGCGAATGATTCTCCTGGGGATACTCCATATTAATAAAATATTGGAACTGAAGAGCAGCTACTACTATTTTATCTTCGTTCCTATCGAAATGCACCAACCTTGTCTTGAAGACCTTATTTGCATGTCAATGGACAGCATTACATTTGCGATTCCAAAAGAAAAAAAGTATAAAATTGAAAAGGCAAACTTGGTTTACTTGAGTTTGGAATGATACTTTATATTACTTAAGAAATAAGCTATTAGAGGATATTTCGTTTACTATAGCGGGCATATTATTATTACAACTTGTGATTAAGGGTGATATTAATAAACTAATCAAGATCTTGCTCAAGTCACTGTTTCTATATGAGAACTGTCACATTGACATGATCTTGAGGGCAGTCTCGAAGCTGAGATTAGTTTATTAATACCGCCCTAATAATCACTGTATATACAGGGTGTTAGTGACATCGTAACGAAAACGTTGAGGGATGACTCGGACAATAAAAATCCACTTGGTATTACTTCAGAATGATGATCTGAATCATCCCCCTCAATATTTGTAACAATGTCACTAACACCTTGTAATTAAAACATATAATAACGGGTTCTTACCGCGCTTAAAGCAGGGATATGAGACTCCCGATATTTCCACACTGTTGCACTGTTGCTGCTGTTGCTGTTGTTGTTATGATAATGACCGCGTAAACTTAAAACAACGTATAACACCCTGTATTTAATGTAAAAATAATAATAATAATAAAAAAGTTCATTATCTATTTAGATATCAATACCAAAAGCGACTACAAAATTATTTTCTAATGATTTTTAGCGTATCAAGTAAAAGTAATCGTATCTCTGTTGTATGGGTGTCAATTTATACATTTTCGGTTTTTCAAACGTCGCTTTCATTCGTCCTAATCCTAATCATTTTGAGACAGATTAATTTGCCTGTGTAGCCACGAGTAAAAACATTTTTGAATTTAAAGTTTCTCAAAACATCAAAGTAGTAGAATATGATACAATGACCTATGTAGCTATGTGTGGGTTGTGAGGTAGATTACCAACATCAGCAACCCTGGTGTCAGGGTTATTACTGAGCCGCCAAAGGCTCAGACACGACTCATGTAACGACTACTTACTTACATCAGTAAGTAGTAACCGGGAGCAACGGCTCATCTTATCATCATCTCATCATCTTCTCATCATTCTCGGATCATCTTACTTTCAGACAATCAGGTGTTCAGCCTATAATGTCCTAACCAAACTAGAGATCACAAAGTAATTTTTGTGCTATTTCCCCACCGGGATTCGAACCTGGGACCTCCGGATCGTGAGCCTAACGCCGTTATTTCATAAAACGATGTTTATTTATCACAATACTATATTTTCGTGAATGATAATTATACGTCTAAGGCCTTGTGCCGAGGTTTTTCTTGTAGCTCCTTTTCCCTGGCTATACAGGTTGTGAGAAGCCGCAGGAGTTTTAGGTAAATGAGACGTTCGTTAAATGTGAAAATTCATAGTGTAACTATGTTACCTACTGAATAAAGATATTTTTTAATTCGGAATTTTAAGTTTGAATATAAAAACTTTACGTACTTAATAGAAAATAATTAGTGTACCTAATAATGTAATTAAAAAAGCACGTGTGTTTTATATAGCGGGCTTTATGTACCTAAAGGCAGTCTAATAAGAGCCGCTTTAGGAGCAAGTTTGTTTAAAAATACGTAAACGAATTTCCTGAACACCTCAGGCCCTTAGTGTAAAATCGCTAGCAATTTCCCGTAAGGCCCAAAGAATACATTATCCCATTGTGTCCGTCGCACCTGGGGTAACCCTCTTTACTCCGCTGAACTTGCATGTCTCAATATCCTATTGATCCGCGTCATGAATAAGGTCTCCGAAACCTTTTGCGAGCTAATACTGCATCTATTCTTTAAGTATCTTCTCTACTTCTGTCGTGTGGGTTTTGAGGTGGATTACCAACCTCATCAACTCTGGTGTCAAGGTTATTGTTGAGCCGCCAAAGGCCCCTAACATAGCTGATGTAACGACTACTTACTTACATCAGTAAGTAGTAACCGGAACCAACGGCTTAACTTGCCTTCCGAAGCACGGATCATCTTACTTTTTGGATAATCAGGTGATCAGCCTGTAATGTCCTAACCAAACTAGGGATAACAAAGTGATTTTTGTGACATGTCCCCACCGGGATTCGAACCCGGGACCTCCGGATCGTGAGCCCAACGCTCAACCACTGGACCACGGAGGTCTTTAAGTATAATAGGGTATTTTTAGAGTGTTTGGATCCTACATAAATAAATTATTATTGAATTCTTTAATACGTTTTTTCTTCGTAAGGATATCATTTTTTAATTCATCCAAACCAAAGGTAGATGCGTCTTAGATTAGATGCACATAACCACTAAACGCTTATTTTGAGTTGATGTAGAGTTTCCATTGCCTAAACTTCAACTTAAATTAGTAGAATAATAAATACTTTCGTAGGTAGGTAGTACTCGTACATGTATATTAGGTTCTCGAATTTTCACTGCTTGTTTAATTAAGTTGGACGCAAATAAAGTCGCGACCATCGCTTATACCTAATATACGAGTATCTCAGGGTAAAAATCTTTGATGTTCTCATATTTCCATTATTAATGTTTAACGACATCTTTATGTGTTTGTTTATGTACACTTTTAAGACTAACAAATAACAGCATTAAAACGACCTTATACAAAATTGTAATTTATATCTTTTTTACGACTCACATGTCCGGTCAGGAGTAGAGTTAAAGTTATGTTACGGCCTCCGTGGTCCAGTGGTTGAGCGTTGTGCTCACGATCAAGGTCCCGGGTTCACATCCCGGTGGGGAATCACAAAAATCACTCTGTGATCCCTAGTTTGGTTAGGACATTACAGGCTTGTCCAAAATGTAAGATGATCCATGCTTCGGAAGGCACGTTAAGCCGTTGGTCCACCGGGACCAACACCGGGACCGGGTGTCAGGGGCCTATGGCGGCTCAATAATAACCCTGACACCAGGGTTGATGTGGTTGGTAATCCACCTCACAACCCACACGATAGAAGAAGAAGAAGATAAAGCTCTTACACTTTCCGTTTTTATTTCATCAGCTAGGAGAATAAAAAAGCGCTTGAGGAAACATCTTTGGGTGGGGGGGAGAAGAAAGTAAATATTCTAGTGTTTGTTCTGTCGACTCTCGATCGCTGTTGAGCCGGACGAGTCCTCGTCGAGACGGCTTCTTGGTCCAAACTGTGTCTGTTAAAAAATTCAGGGCGCAGTGAAAATTCAGAGTATCTCAGAAGTTGCGGCATTGCGAATTTCCCCCAGTTTGAAATTGGAAACGAATAGCCCGGAGCAAATATGCGGCCAGTGATAGCTGGTAAATGGAAAAGCAATTTTCTTACACTCGCTTTTGATTGTGAATATGAATAGCATTGTGGTGCAAGATTTGTTTGATCCCTATGTTTTTATTACACAGGGTGTTAGTGAAATGAAATGAAATGGAATTTATTCTGTGTTTTATTTATTTATTTGACATCGGAACTAAATCTTTGAGGGATGATTCAGGTCACAGGAAAATTCCACTTGATATTTAATCAGAGTCACGGTCTGAATCATCCCACTGAGTATTCGTTACGATATCACTAACACCCTGTATAACAGGGTCCGCGTTGAATCTCTATCACCCCTTTACGTGATGATTTTCTGAAAATTCCTTCTTAGTGCTTCTTCTATCGTGTGGGTTGTGAGGTGAATTATCAACCTCATCAACCCTGGTGTCAGGGTTATTATTAAGCCGCCAAAGGCCCCTGACATGGTTCATGTAACGACTACTTACTTTTTTTTTCCTGGCTATATCTGCAATCAGTATCTTTTTTTTCTTTTTTTTTTGTTTACTATGAGCAGATTTAGTATAAGTGTATTGTCAGGTAGAGTGTGTCTTCCAGCGAAGACAGCTACTCATAATTAGCTAATCTATGACCACTCATTCTTCTGAATGCTCCAGTATATATTTTCTCTTGAGTCGCTTCCTATAAGTTTGACTGGTAAGCTGAATATAAGTTTGACTGATAAGCTGAACTTACTTACATCAGTGTTTCTTAGCGCTTGCCTTATAAAAGGAAGCTATACTTTTATAATTTTCCTATTTGTAAGTGCACTATTTCTTCTAAGTTACGTGTAAGCGATAAAAAGTTATCGTATTGTTGCGCTTGTTGGTGATTATCGACAAAATTAAGATAAGAAGTCACATGCGCGATCACTTAGCTGATTGGTGAACGTTCGTACGAACATTCCTAGAAAAGCATTCAACCTTGTTGGAGGCGTTATTCCAAATAAATAAGTTTTTTTTATATAAAACGCTTAGGTACTTAGGCTTTAAAGTCCAGCACATAAATTTCACTCAAGTATCAAAACGATACTACGTGCTGTACACAGTCCAGTCTCCTTGATCTATACCTATCCTTTATCAAAACTATCAAAACCACAGATAGAAAATCTTTAACAGTAGCATAATAACAGATATACTTTCAGAGCCACTTTCTAGGTACCAGATAATATTTTACCAGATAATTATTTTAAATTTGTCAGAGAATAAATTTAAAGCTCACGTGAAGCTTACTTTATGTAAGAAAGCTTATTATAAGATTAATGATTACCTAAATGATAAAAATATCTGGTATTGGATGTGTTTCTCTAGTTATTAAATAACTTGTAATGTACCCTCATTGATTTAAAAGATGTGTTGCTGTTGCAGTTTCTTGTCATTTCTTCTCCTCAGCCATAACGCCTTGCGAATTGACGTAAATTCAAAAATGTTACATTGACCTTCAACAAGTTTATCCATGATAATTCCATCCAATCCATGAAAAAAAAATCATACACAGACATATAGACATATACATGCACACACAGACCTGATATCAATTCTTTTGCACCTATTTTAGTTAAGCGATTCGCGGGTGGGGACCTGGAGTCCTGAAATACAGGGTCGCCCTAGCTTAGGCTCCAGATCACACACTCGAGGCAATCATACAAAGCTATTCCAAACTTTTGTAAACTTATTACTTGTGTGTGATGATGAATAAATAATTACGTTGAATAAATGATTTTGATTTGATTTGATTTGGTAAGCATGTCGCATCGTCGGCTACATCATCACTTGCCATTAAGTGAGTTTATGGTCAGATGCTTGCTTATCTTCCATAAAAAAAAAATATTTATCCATTCCTGTTCGTTAACCATTATTTACTCGAGTCTAGCTCGCTTCTTTATTTAAAACGTCATTGTATTTTTAAAAAGCAGCTCTGTAAAATCCAATAAAAGCTGCTCACCGCAAAAGGCTGCCTTTTGACAGGGCTCAGACATCAACGGTACGACCAATTAGATTCCTTGAAGAATTTCTTGGGTGGCGAGTGGTGACTTTGTGATGGCAAAATAAAACCAGAAGCGCCTTGATTGTTGTGCATTGAGAGAAGAGAAAGAAAGAAAGCGGAACAACTGCAAACTTATGTCTTTACAATGATTCCATTAAAAAAAAACAGTTTTAAATATTTATACGTTTTTAACAACCTAATGCTTGATTTTTCGTGTAGAAGTCATTCTGTCAACTCGCTGAGATAAGGGGCGGGAGTACCACGCGGGACCTTATGTTCTAATTGTCTCACAACTCTATCACACACGAATACACGAAATAGTTCGAAAGTCAGGGAAATAGTGATCTTCTTCTTATAGTGTGGGTTGTGAGGTCATTAACCCTGGTGTCAGGGTTGTTACTGAGCCGCCAAAGGCCCCTAACATGGCTCATGTAACGACTACATGCTTACATCAGTAAGTAGTAACCGGGACCAACGGCTTAACGTGTCTTCCGAAGCACGGATCATTTTAGTTTCGGACTTTTGTGATTAGTCGAACGTTGTCAAACATCTTTGATCAGGGTTTGGAAGTGACATCAACGTGTATGGTACTAACATAAGGTGACATGTCAATTACATACAGTTTTATCACTGTCTCACTGTCTATCAGGCCTCCGCACAATCAACCGGAGGGGGTGCCACGCTGTTCCAATGCGGGTTGGTGGAGGTGTTTTTACGGCTAATAGCCGGGACCAACGACTTAACGTGCCTTCCGAAGCACGGAATCATCTTACTTTTTCGGATAATCAGGTGATTCAAGCCTGAAAAATCCTTACCAAACAAAGGACACTCTCACAAAGTGATTTCACAATGTCTCCATTGGGAATCGAACCCGGACCTCCAGATCGTGAGCCTAACGTGGTCTAGTGGTTAGAGAACCACTAGACCACGGAGGCTGTTGCAACTTGGCCAAGGCTCCTTAGAGAGATGGGGTCGACAGAACCCGTTCGTCTGTTATCAGGTGTCTAGAGGTTGTATCGCCGATGACTTGAGGCTTTTTATAACACCTGCCGACACTTTAATCTAGGCCTCTGAGAGCCTGCGCGACTTAAATTCCAACTTCCTTACCGGAGGACGCTTGAACACCTAGCAGTTGCCTAAGTAATCATTATGTTGATTCTTGGTTTCTGTTTATTTTTTTTTTGTTCTGATTTTTTTACTTGCCGTCTCAGACTCTAAACCATTGAATTCGACTTAAACTTTACGTTTCGATCATAGATAATTGATATCACGTGGTTTTCAAGATTGGTGGCCGGTTAATGGCAATAGGCGCGCTATTGCATGGGACTTAAACGTAACTGGCGTGGAGTCAGTCTGCCTACCCCTTCAGGGATACAGGCGTGATGTTAGGTTTGTTTTAAAGAGAAGGTACATTTGGTAGTATGCATCTGATAATATTGAAAAGCAATACTATTGTTAACATGGTTACTAGATCGATTTTATTCGCTCGATTGGTCTAGAGGAGGGGTTTTAAATGTAGGGATTTGCTCACAATAGATTTTGCTAGGTCGCAGTGGCCATTCGGGCTGCCTGCAAGTTGAAGGGTTTTTTACGGCTAATAGCCGGGACCAACGACCGTGCCCTCCGAAGCACGAAATCATCTTACTCTTTTGGACAATCAGGTGATTCAAGCCTGCAATGACCAGACCAAGGACACTCTCACAAAGCGGTTTCGACGATGTCCCCATCGGGAATCGATCCCGGACCTCCAGATCGTGAGTCTAACGCTCTGACCACTAGACTACTGAGGCTGGTTTTCGAAACAACGGATTTAAAAAGTAATCGCTCGAGAACTTTTGACACACATAGTAGTTGTTATTTAATTTAGACAGTACAGTGACGTTGTTAAATGGAGTACTCATTCGAGCATTTGAAACTTTGTATTTAATTTCCTGAACTAGCAGTTTCGTTTACGAGGGTACGAAGGGTAATAAAATACCGAATGTGTTCGGAATATGTTTGATATGAAACGTGCTGTAAAGGGGTGTATAATAACTCTGTGATGTTTACTTTTTACAGTTTTTAGTTGACAGAATGAGACTTGGTAGCCCAGTTGCCTCTCACTTTGAGGTCGCTGGTTCAAATTCCAGCACAGGCCTAAATCAATATACAGGGTGTTAGTGACATCGTAACGAAAACTTTGAGGGGTGATTGAGGCCATGATTCTGAGATGATATCAAGTGGAATTTTCCGTCGCAAAAGTATGGAATTGAAAATAATTAAAAAAAACACAAAAATTTTCAGGAATGTTCAGACTGAAAATTCCACTTGATATCAACTCAGAATCATGGTGTGAACCATCCCCCTCAGTATTCGTTACGGTGTCACTAACACCCATACCTACTTGTATGGCTACCGTATGTACTTGTGTGGGGTGTAAGTGACATCGTAACGAATACTGAGGGGGATGATTCAACTGATTATTCTGAGTTAATATCAAGTGGAATTTTCCATCGCAAAATTATAGAATTGAAAATAATTTAAAAAAAAACTAAAAAAAAACATGAATTTTGCGACGAAAAATTCCACTTGATATTAACTCAGAATCATGGTCTGAATCATCCCCCTTAGTATTCGTTACGATGTCACTAACACCCTGTATGTAATTTTTTTTCGAATTCATGTTTGAATCATAAATGGTTATCACATGCTCAGCGGTGAAGGAAAACATCGTGAGGAAACCCTCATTCCCGAGAAATGCATTTTTGGAAGTATGTATGTGACCTAACCTGTACCGGGCTGGTTTTCCCTTCGCGGTTGGAAGGTCAGATAGGCAGTCACTTTTGTATAAAACCGGTCCTGTCAAATCTTCAGGTTAGGTAAGCGGACCCTGTGAAAAACGGGACAACGCTAGGGAGATGTGTTGACAGAATAATGATAGACTTTTTTCTCCCTAACAGCCGCTGAGAATTCATAACAACGTAACGTAAAGAACTTGTCCCATGTCACTATAATAATGTTTCAACACATACCAAAAACTAAAATTCTCTAAAAAATATTATTTTTGTGCTCATCCCATAGCAACAACGGGCGTGATTTTATCTGACTTTGTACTTTTCCACTGTTCCTTTTAAGTACGTGACAAAAAATTTAAAGCTTAATTTTACAGCGGGATTCGTTTGCCCTTTTTGCCTCTAACGTCATTTCCAAGCCTCGCTTCACCTCTTAGATCTCATGTGTCTATACAAGCCACTTTGCTCCTGTCAAGATTATGATTGATGACAAAATATACTTACCTCCAAAAGTTACGAACTTGTCACATTTATCACTGAGTTTCTGACGCTGGAGAGGTGTTTTGATAAGGCGTTCAGAGGTTTTTGTCACTGAAGAAATGTCCTGCACGTGCAAACCAGACCCAAAAACACATCTAAAAACATTCTTTAAACCATTTACAAAATAAAAATGAAGCTTGTTCTTTTTTTATAGGTACTTACATTGTTTTGCTTTTTTTTCTTATTTAACTAATGTGAACTTATGAATTATGAAAGTCCATTATCTACAAGCTAGGAGGATCTTTTGGTAACATTTTCTAGATTTTAATAAGACTGCGAAATCATTTACCAACCTATTTAAATGTTGTGCCTTCATTGCAGTATATGTTTACTTAGAGATTGTATAGAGTACCTAATTAAAATTAATAAAATTGACGATTCAAAGTGTAACTATGTTACCAGCTGAATAAAGATATTTTTGAATTTGAATTGAATAATAGGTACACTATTTATTCTTAACATAAACATTACACATACATAAACTACAGTCAACAAATTGTATAATATCATCATACTTATTTTTTAATTGTCTAATAAGGATAAAATTTTAATAATCTTTAAATACAAAAAAATAACTGTGAATGAACCTACTTTAAATGTAGGTATTACTTCAAGAAGATCCATAAACAATAAATAATTCATTATCATAAACTTAATTAAAGTATTAAGTGTACTTAATAATTAAATTGTCAACAAAAACGCAAATCTCATTTAAAACCACTACTGAAAATTTTAATTGTATAAAATATCATGCTGACCTTTCGGAATTAATTGTTCTTAAATTGAAACCTTTTACAATTTATTGAATGTTCGTAGTATTCGGCAGAAATATAACGCACATGCCAATTTACAGGTTAATTCGCGCTGAAACAATTTTCAGCTCATAATTTCACTCAACAATTATTTTACCATTGTGATTTTATCAACGCGTCCACGTTTCATGATTAAAATATTGATATACTTAACATTATGCTCTTAATTATACTTCCACGCGAAAATCATTTAGTTTGAAAATAATCAAATCTGTTTTCGACAAGTAAAACATACATTTTGATAATAATTTCATTAAACATTGAATAAATTGTGAGCTGTGTTGGTCTAGTATTATTAAACGCCCACTTTATCAGCTTCCAATCCCATGCATAGTGAATAGTTTGAAACATATTTCAAAACAAGAGAATACTCAAACTCTTATAGAATCGAATAGAAGAGAACTTCAATTTCTATGGAAATTTCTGTAGGGGTAAGGTCACATGCTTAAACCAAGTCACCTGATTGTCGGGTTTTACAGATCTCCTCTCTTCTATCGTGTGGGTTGTGAGGTAGATTACCAACTTCATCAACCCTGGTGTCAGGGTTACTATTGAGCCGCCAAAGGCCCCTGACATGGCTCATGTAACGACTACGTACTTACATCAGTAAGTAGTAACTGAGACCACAAATCGTCTTACTTTCGGACAATTAGGTGATCAGCCTGTAACGTAATAACCAAACTAGGGATCACAAAGGGATTTTTGTGATACGTCCCCACCGGGATTCGAACCCAGTGCCTCCGGATCGTGAGCCCAACGCTCAACCACTGGACCACGGAGACCGTTAGCCAGTCCTGATGCCTTGAGATAATAATAATGACGGAACATTCTCATCCCAAATACAACATGGGCGCGGAGGTATATTAATGACACGACTGAAATGACCAATAAATCAAACGAAATCGATATTTGAAGATAATTAGTGCACTTACGGCCCCTGCATCATAATAACAGCCACACTGTGATTTACAAGGTGCTTAATGGCTGCTCTAATATCATATCTAAGGTTTACCTGCAATATACATAATGTAAGTTTGATCGTAATGGTTCCCAGTAGTGCGTCGTATTGGTAATGTTAATCGAACTCGATACTCGTTCTCGTATCCGATTAGTGGAATCGAAACGTTTTTTTAATCGAATAAAACAAATTGTTCTTCTACTGAGGAACTTTCCAATCGACGTTCCCCAAACACACGACAGATGGTGTTGTTCACTTTTAACGTGTTAATTACCTATTTTCTTATTGCTGGGGTACATAATTAATAAAAAATATAATGACAGAGGTATATATAAAACTAATTTTTGCTTGAAATTTGGATCAAATTATTTATATAATGATGTTGCTACCTATATTGCTTCTCTTTATTTTGATCATATAATAATGGGTGGAAGTTGTACCTTGGTGTCATAAAAAGGTAAAAAATGCATATGTCGGTAATCCATGAAATTAGCAGGTTAAACGAAGACAAAACTGTACAATTGTACTGTACTGTGTCTGTAAAATTGTGACCATCTTCTAACAACCATGTATCCAAGCAAATAAAATTATTCTGTTCTACAGCGCCATCTGTGTGTTTTATTGGGGAACGTCGCCTGATAAGTTTCTTATTAAACTCATCAACGCACTCTCAATCATCAATCCTCAATTAAATCGAATCGGACATCGATTCAACTTGAAATACTTGCTCCAATCAATGAATGTAACATCACTATACCACACCCGTTCTGATTTATGTCTGTAAAGCGAAGATTTTATTTTATGAGTACTTGTTTTGAATAATGGCAAAGGATTTTAGATTCGCCAAGTATCTGTACGGAAACAATGCTTTGGAAAAAATGTTTCATGTATTGTAGCATATTGTGATAGCATTAAAATTAAAATAGTATCACCTATTGCTGAATAAAATATAAATAATAAGCATATTTTTTATGCAAAAACGTGTATTTGATTTGAATATTAGCATGAATTAAACTGTAGTACTTATATCATAAACACACCAAACAGTTCGTATACATTTTTCATTTTCTTACTTAGCATTCTAAAATAATTAAACCAATAAAAGAAGGTATATATAATTTGATAAAAGAATAAAAATATTAAATTGTTGAACTGGAATTTCCAAGAAAGCAATACTCAAGTAATTAGAGACTTGGGTGTGTGTAGAACTGCTTATTATTTTTATTTTATTTTCAGTAGTGCATTGTACTAATTGTGTAGTTGAGGTCGATTCACCTAATTGTAATAATACACATACATTTAGTAATATTTGTTAAAGATACTCAAACACCGTTGTTCTGTGTTTCACCGATATCCCACTAACAAAAAAATGTGTACTAAATTCAGACAGACATACTCTCAAACCACTTTAAAATGACATAAACAAATTGATAATTCAAAAACTTGCTTTTAGATGTCGACAAAAATACTATTTCAAATGTAGACATTTGAAATAGTATAGTGAATAGTATAGTAATAGTTGACCTTATAAACGTAACATAAGATCACGCCTATTTCCTGTTGGGGTAGACAGAGGCCCCGGAACTCCACTAACTACTCTGACCACAACAATAAGGATATAATGTAGATTAGCAGCAGAGATATTGCCCTTTTTCTTTTTTTTTCACATCAAATCATACACAGGACTATTTACTAAATAGACTTAATTAGCAAGTAGCTACATCATACATTTCAGAAACGACTGCTTACACAGCTGGCGAGTAACTCGCATTTTTTCTTCTTCGTCTCCGTGGTCCAGTGGTTGAGCGTTGGACTCAGGCTCTGTAGGCCCTGGGTTCGAATCCCGGTGGGGAAATAACACAAAAATCACTTTGTGATCCCTGGTTTAGTTAGGACATTACAAGCTGATCACCTGATTGTCCGAAAGTAAGATGATTCAAGCTTCGGAAAACACGTTAAGCCGTTGGTCCCGGTTACTTCATACTGATGTAAGTATGTAGTCGTTACATGAGCCATGCCAGGGGCCTTTGGCGGCTCAGTAATAACCCTGACACTAGGGTTGATGAGGTTGGTATTTCCACACTACAACCAACACGATAAGAACCTCAAACCATACACAGGACTATTTACTAAATAGACTTTACACAGCTGGCGAGTAACTCGCATTATGATGCGGGGTTATTGCTCCCGTCCTTACTCGTCCACTTATCGCAAACCAAGCACTATTATACTAAGTGCTGGGTATTTTTAGCTACTAAACCTACTTTACTTTAGTTTACGTTGAGTTTGGAATGAGGACGTTTATGAATTGGAGCAATCTTTGGGCGTGTTGTTTGTTCTCAATTTAAATATTGTTTGTAGTATTAATGTAGCTACTGTGGAATATAGTGCTCCTGCCCCCGTGGTACGGCAACAGCGCCGCGCGCGGCTCGAAATATATCGAGAGTTTTAACCAATAACCGTACGACGTTTATCCACGTAGATAACATCCGTTGCGTTTACTGGTCGAAACTTTCGATATACAGGGTGTAAGTGACATCGTAACAAAAACTTTGAGGGATGATTCAGGCCATGATTCTGAGTTGATATGTCGGGAAAGCATGGGGCAGAAAATAATTTGAAAAAAGAACACAAAAATGTTCGTGAAATAATCATGGTCTGAATCATCCCTCTCAGTATTCGTTACGGTATCACTAACATCCTGTATACATATCAAGGTTGTCGTAAAAAGCGTACAGTCATGAGTAATATAATGTACCCACTTTAGGACTCTGTCGCACTAACATATTTGACATTTAGTGAGACTTTCAGTGCAATTTATCAAACAAGTTAATGTGACATGGTACCAAAGTGTATACCATAATTAATGCTCGTGACCGTACAAGGCTATCACTAGTAAAGGGCATCTGCCCTTATCTACTTAAAACTAATCTCGTAGAGTTACGCAAAATGGATGATGGTCACCATTCCTTCCGTGGCCAAAAAATCAAACTCCTCAATGCTTCAAAAGGCTATCTGTTGGCATTCGAACACCAACATAACATCACGCCTGCATCCCCAAAGACGTAGGTAGAGGTGTGTTAAATATATTTTATATATTATTTCGATTTAAATTTTCTCTTTGTGAGTTTCCCTAAGCTATAAAAAACATAGTGCAGAAAGTTGTTTTAAAATCCAATCTTCATTCTTTACCTATTGTGTCTGGAAATCCGGATCTAACGAGGATATACACCCAACCATCGCCACCTATGTTTCCCATATAACAGTGGGCGAGCCTATTACCACTAACCGAGCACAAATCCTAAAAACCACGTGATATTAGCCAGCGTATACGCCAATTAGTTCTTGATACTTGATATCCATAGAAATACCGCTACTAAACAAAGTATTTCTTTAATAAACTGGGGAATGTGGTTACTTCACCCGCCGCGCGCCGCCGCTCTACGACGAGCTGATGGAACTTTGCTGTTAAATATTTTTGAAGTCTTCTCGAGTCCGCAACATTCTAAGATTATGTACTTATAGTACAACAGTAAAATATTCTTCACGAAAGCAAGGAAATAATGCTTCGAGCCTTATTAAATAAGCATGAATTTACTTTGTAATTACACTGTCCAATACAATATTTAGCAAGTTCTTTTACGATAAGGTCGCCTGTGAGAAATTGCTATTTAGCAGTAAGGCCGCCGATTGTGTTTCTCTTGTGTATGTAATTGTTTTCTTTTATGTTGTGTTTATACGCAATAAACTGTATTGTATTGTAGTAAGATACATCTCAGTCCTATACATCTTTGTCAGATGATTAAAGCAGCGGCCACATCGAAGCAATTCATTTGCAGATATTTGCACTTACTTTTACATGCGCAAACGTCAAATTGCAATATTGCTTTTATAGATGAATTGCTTCGATGCGGCCTTTATAACCCCCGCTTCTGAGCATTTTTAAAATGGCTGCATGTGCTGCTTTAGCTGTGGCTGCTTTTAAGGTATGTATTTTGGGCAGCTCAGGCTCATTTGTGACTTACATTAATAATGTCAGTCAAAAAAAAAATACTTTAAGTATACTTAAGTAGAGTTAGAAACGCCTCACCAACAACAATGCTTCTGCAAGTGGGTGTCTTGTTTTGCAGCCATAGCGTCCTCTAATGATAATTATTTTCTTTCTATCATTTTTTTGCTTTATTAATGTATTATATATGTCGTAACAGTGGGTGTTCGTAACATCATCATCAGAATGGAGGGTGGGCGTTAGAAGAGTGGGCGTTAGAAGACAATAATGGCCGTCATCAGTATCACAATCATTTTATTTACTTCCACATAGTTTTTGTATCACGATTAAATAAAGTCACAGCATAAGGTACACACTCACGGCAACGTCACGGTATTCGTAACGGTTACACAGTCTCTCGTTATCTAGCGCGCATAAGGACGTTAGCGCGAAGGGGCTACTCGCCCTCTACTTGCCCTCCACCACCCATGGTTCCTATATTCGGACCGAATCATCGGGACATGTGAACGTACTTGCTAGGTACTCTTTTCCGATCACACTTTCTTGACGTCCCTACAAGTTATAGGTGAGCGACTATATCACTCCACGTTCCGATCGTAATTATTCGACACGTCCGTTCACGACGATGGTTCGCGGTAGACTGCCCGACTAGAACGGCAGTACACGTCCGCTCGACACGACGACTCTGTAGTGACTCTGTCGACTTCACTCAGCTCTGGCCGTACGCCACCTGCCGTCGGAGCGATGCAACTTCATAACGGAAGTGATGTAACTTCATTTTATTTTCCGATTTGATCAATTTCTTTTCTTAATTCATAACTAACGCCGACACGGCCATCCTGCGTGACACACGTCCTCGTGTGTTAATCTGAAACAATATACCACAGCACAGTATCCAAGTTCGCTCGGTCATTCCTGACCTAACATGAGACTCTAAAGGACTCTGTCCGAGCTCTACTTGAGACTCTACATGAGCTCTACTTGAGACTCTACATGAGCTCTACTTGAGACTCTACATGAGCTCTACTTGTGACTCTACATGAGCTCTACTTGTGACTCTACATGAGCTCTACTTGTGACTCTACATGAGCTCTACTTGTGACTCTACATGAGCTCTACTTGTGACTCTACATGAGCTCTACTTGTGACTCTACATGAGCTCTACTTGTGACTCTACATGAGCTCTACTTGTGACTCTACATGAGCTCTACTTGTGACTCTACATGAGCTCTACTTGTGACTCTACATGAGCTCTACTTGTGACTCTACATGAGACTTCAGTACACATATCCATCAAGTGGATTTCCCGTGTGCATCACCACACAGAGTAAACAATTTGAAAGAATGCCTCAATCAACATCAACAACAACAATGATCAAAAAAACAAAAAATATCTTAGACTGTTCATTCTACACACACATACACGGGCACATAAATACTCGGTGATAAGTCAACATTGGCAACCATTTGCCACTTTCATAACAGACCACCATTGGTCAACTCAACAAGGTAATCATATACCACTAAAACCAGGTCCCCATGGACCTAAACAATCACCACACCTCCAGTCGCACACCGCGCCCTGAACAGCCTCTAACGGGACTGCAGTTACGACTACGCTGGAGCCACAGTTTGGCAACCATTTGCCACTTTCATAACAGACCATCATTGGTCATTTCCACAAGGTAATCATATACCACTAAAACCAGGTCCCCATGGACCTACACACTCACCACACCTCCAGTCGCACACCGCGCCCTGAACAGCCTCTAACGGGACTGCAGTTACGACTACGCTGGAAATGCAGCACAACAACAAAAGAGAAAATAACAATACCAAAGTATGTGTGCCGTGTAACATCTTATTCACTCTCTAAATCAGTAACATTTAACTCAGAAGGCAATTCGCTTCGAGGCATTTTTTCAAGTCTATTTCACTTAATCATAATCCAAATTATTTTACTTCGCAATGTTTACTTCACTTCATTACGATTTCCAATTTAATTAAAGTTAACAAAAGAGAACTTTCTGCACTATATTCGTTTGAAACCTAATAAAAATTCCATTATTCAAATCAGGTAAAACAGATACGACTCACCAGGACTTATAAGAATTTCCAATAAAAGATCAACCACTGGTCTTGTGACATGGTTTAGGTCTTCACCAGCGCAGCAAGTCCGGCTGGTATACAACGCGCTGTCAAGATGTCGTCACTTAACACGGCTACGGCTCAGCCCGCGCCATTTTCTTCCCCGCTTGCAATCCACCAATTGCCGAACCAAGTTATGACATGAAACAAAAGAATTCACTGTATTATCGTATTCACATGACTTTCTTTCAATCAGTTTAAAAAGATTATTAAAGAATGTTGAATATTGAAACATTTGATGAATGACGGTAGATTACAAAACACGTTATTTAACGAGACTTAATTATCATGTCATGATTAATTTCTTTTTGCTTGGAGTGCGAAAATACAACTTTAATCACGCAGGTTAAGCGTGTCTACACCAATTCGAAATATTTTTAGTCCAAAATACAAAGATTTGACGATGATGAAAACAGATTGGAAAACGCGGTATGATTGACACGGATTGCCACAATATGTCTCATCAATTTTCTTTTTAAACAAAGGGAAATAGTAATTTCCAAGTTAATTTTAAATCAATTTCCTCATTATTAGAAACGAAAATTCACCCAGCAATGAAGTCAATAACAATAAGGTTCCAGTATGAAAACGACTCACCGTAATAACAGTTTCCAAGTTGAGGTACCACAATTTCCAAACACGACTGCACACATTATGGAAATATTGTGATGTTCATGCCATCATATCTTACGGCATGTAGTGATGCCGATCATTAACAAGGTCCAGGTCACTTCAAATTCAGGTCCATCTTCAATGGACACTACATCTTCATCACGTGATCACACGAATGTGATAGTCATCATAATCTTCTTCTGATTGTGATAATCGAAACTTGCATTGTCTTGTTGTGAACGTCGCATCACATTGTCTTCATCCAAGTTCACTAATCCCACTTCTGATGTCGTAACAGTGGGTGTTCGTAACATCATCATCAGAATGGAGGGTGGGCGTTAGAAGAGTGGGCGTTAGAAGACAATAATGGCCGTCATCAGTATCACAATCATTTTATTTACTTCCACATAGTTTTTGTATCACGATTAAATAAAGTCACAGCATAAGGTACACACTCACGGCAACGTCACGGTATTCGTAACGGTTACACAGTCTCTCGTTATCTAGCGCGCATAAGGACGTTAGCGCGAAGGGGCTACTCGCCCTCCACCACCCATGGTTCCTATATTCGGACCGAATCATCGGGACATGTGAACGTACTTGCTAGGTACTCTTTTCCGATCACACTTTCTTGACGTCCCTACAAGTTATAGGTGAGCGACTATATCACTCCACGTTCCGATCGTAATTATTCGACACGTCCGTTCACGACGATGGTTCGCGGTAGACTGCCCGACTAGAACGGCAGTACACGTCCGCTCGACACGACGACTCTGTAGTGACTCTGTCGACTTCACTCAGCTCTGGCCGTACGCCACCTGCCGTCGGAGCGATGCAACTTCATAACGGAAGTGATGTAACTTCATTTTATTTTCCGATTTGATCAATTTCTTTTCTTAATTCATAACTAACGCCGACATATATATGTTATGTTAAATACATCCCATGAATGAATTTTCGTGACATTAGAACTAGCGAAATTCGCGATGAGCAAAGTTACGACAATACTATTTTCGCACGATAGATGTTTACATTTGAGAACACCGTACAATACACGGTTTGATAAGAATAATATTATGACAAACTTCTTCATTTGGTTGATCTCAAAACTTACATATACGACTGAATGAATGATTTAAACTCGGAGCATTGGCTTAATATAGATATCAAATATAGTTTCGGTAAATATTTTATGATATTCAAAACCCTTCCCATTTCTGTCCAATTTGGGTCAATATATCTAATTGACAGGTTTAATCCGTAGTATGCCTTTCCGTCCCCAGTGTAACATTTTCTTAGATTATTTCTATCTTCTTTGTTCATAGAACAACACGGACCTCATGTCTTTGGTACACCTTCTGAAAGGAACAGCTGAAACGTGACAGATAGCTAACTAATATTATGAAAAATATACCTATTTTTTTACGTGTTAGACACTTAAATCACTCTCTTTTATGTTCTGGAACTGGTTCTTTGTTTGTATTTCGAGTTGTATGGGACATACCTAATAGTCTACCATTTATGGTCAGTCACATCTCTAGCGCGGTAAACCAACGCGTCTCAGTGTTTGGATCTTGTAATTATTATAATGTCCTAAGTAATACAGTTCATTCAATTATTTGTGTGGGGTTTTATTACAATTACCAGCGCTCCCTACACGAGTGCCCGTTATATTTTTTCGTCAACAAACTTTAGAATAATAAGCACTTCATGCATTTACTTAAAACTTAATTTAGCATGGGTCCACAATAAAATTAATTAAGGCGCTGAGCGACAATTCAAATCACTAACAGCTAACTTCAAACTGTAACAAACAAATGGTCTAGGGCGCAACTTTTTGCTCTTTTTAAGCTGATAAGTCGCTTTGCGTTTCACTGGGGATTGGGGACAAAAACAAAGGGTCTTAGTGGGGTTATATTCAATAGAGGGGGAATAAAGGAGGTCCCAATCTGTGGACGTGATGGCACTGATAATGGGGTGTGACGCCGTGCTGTCTGAGAGATCGCAATGTCACAGCCCGGACACTTCATACAAAACTCCTCGTTTTAGACATACACTGTATATTGACGTAGTCGTGCACGCGCATCTGTGTGTGACGTCAGACGACCATACGATAGAAGATTAAAGTAAAACCGACGGGGGGAAGGCTCACGATCTGGAGGTCCGGGTTCGATTCCCGATGGGGACATTGTCGAAATCACTTTGTGAGACTGTCCTTTGTTTGGTAAGGACTTTTCAGGCTTGAATCACCTGATTGTCCGAAAATGTAAAATGATTCCGTGCTTCGGAGGGCACGTTAAGCCGTTGGTCCCGGCTATTAGCCGTAAAACACCTCCACCAACCCGCAGTGGAGCAGCGTGGTGGAGTATGCTCCATACCCCCTCCGGTTGATTGAGGGGAGGCCTGTGCCCAGCAGTGGGACGTATATAGGCAGTTTATGTATGAGTACGACGTTTGACCGCTTTTGTCAATGACGTCACATGACAGTATTTCCATACAGACGCCAAAGAAAACTTTCGTTTTGACGTTTTGTAAAAAGTATCTCATTTGACTAGGTTGTCAAGTAGCCTATTGCTTTAATGTGGCCTTTTTAACCCTCCTGGTTCAGAAATGCTGACCAATACTTCCTACGTACAGTCACGAGCAATATCATGTACCCACTTTAGAACCCTGTCGCACTATCATATTTGACATTTAATGAGACATACGGTTTAATTTGTCAAAAAAGTTAATGTGACATGGTTTCAAAGTGTATACATATTAGTACTCGTGACCATACAGGAAATTAAGTATATTCCGAAAGGTACTGATCTAATATTGTTGTAAAGCATAGGTCACTGTTTGTTTAGGACCTCTTTCGAGTCTTGAAGGTCACTTCAAGTGGGGAAGTACACAAAACATACCTATATGTTTTTGTAGGTTCAATATTACGAAGCAATAATAGGTATCTGTTATAACCAGTGATATATTTTTTATTGATTACTTGCAACCAGGGTTGAAAGTATACAAGTAATGTTTATTTTTTATTATGAAACGAAATTAGTTGATACAAAAAAGATTTATCTATTTTCTCCAAGATATTTTATGCCATACGCATAAATAAATACAAGAGACCGTTTGAAACTAATTCAAAAACATTAAATGTTCTTGTAATCTAACTCCCTGTCTCATTCTCTCTCTCTATGAATATTTCCAGCCGCGGATATCTTTACGTCACGTCGGAATGGGCGAACATAAATCAATGTTATGTTGGTAACGGTACGGGCCGCCTAACTAATCCGACACACGCGAACCGATATTTTACCAGAATTGCCCTCTAGTGGCTCCATGCAAAGAAACCCTCAAAATGACCTACAAATTGGGTCTAATGTGATGTACGTTGATGGAATAGTTCGTCTGATGTAGATGGATAGTGCGAATCTATAATTTATTTAAATAAACTTATACATTACAAGTTATTTAATGCTTAGAGGAACACATTTAATATAATAATAAATCAAATATGTCAAAAAATAAAAAAATATTTCCACAAAAAGCTATTTTACAACAATTTTGAAGTTACGAAATAAGTAAGAAGCAAGTTACAAAATGGGGGAGGCCTATGTCCAGCAGTGGGCGTCCTACGGCCGGCTGACAATGATGATGAAGTTACAAAATAATAATTTCAGCTGATGCCTAAAATAGACTCAAACCTGTGCTATAAGCATCAGCAACCATCTTAGTGTTACAATCATTTATCATTTATTAGACATTTGTGACAAGATGCGCTGTTGTAATTGTTTACTTTTAATCGATTGGTTGTCTTTTTGTTATACGAGGTCTATGCGTTTAAGTAATCTTTGGAACTATGTTGATCTAACCAACCGTATGATGCTTTAAACACGTTTTATTGATTGTTGTAGTAATATTAAATAGCTAATGGTGATGCCAGAAGCACTAATTATCAATAAAACAACCCAGGGCCAAGCGAGCGAGCCAATAGATAGCAATATGATGAACCGTGTGGTTGCATGTCACCAGCCTAACTTATGTGATATACTTATGTATTTGGTGTACATGCTCGTATGTGATGTGTAGTGTCAAATACGTAGGTAAAGAAATAATGTTAATGTGATGCTGGGCCACTGGATGCGCTTACATACTGAAGTGGACTTGCAGATACCGCGGTGACCAGGCGGTGGGAACCTGCTTATTAGTAATGTGTTGTATTAATGTGTACGTTTTCTTGTTGTTTATAATTGTCGAGCCGTGTCGTGTGTAAATGTTATTTTATTTTTATTGTTCTATTACTAACACTAGATTAAGTTGTTTATTGCTTGTTACTAACCACTATGGAACATGTCCGAAATAAACTCTTTTTATTTATTTATTTGTTTAATGTGATGTAAATACAGAAAGTTCATCGCATTATTTTGCTACTTTAATTAATAAGCTGCAAATTAATCTACAGTGTGATTGGAGGGATAGAGAATTGAATCTGGCTTTAGTATTCTCATCTCTTTCAAGGTCTTTGCGTCAAATATTAAAAATAATGCAGGTGCGTAGTGTAGGTACTTATATCATTATCAATAATTTAAGAACCACGCCCTTGTCGGTGTAGCTGCATGCTACTTTTTAAGGAAAGATAGGGCAGTGGTTTCCCTCTTGCCTTTCGCCCTCTCCGGCGGAGAATCGAACCCCGGTCTCCCGCATGACAGTCAGGGATACTAACCACCATACTACCGAAGAAGGTACTCATGTATCCTCCCATTAATACAACTCACAATATGAGAACTAATCCATTTCGTATAATGATGATCATATTTCAGATTTGTTCTACTTCGAAACCCTTCAAGGATATTAGTATCCTACGAATCGTGTGAAAGCTCATTCATTTTAGGGTACCGTAATGGGACTTCTAAGCCAACGCCGTCTGTCTATCCATCTTTGAAGAGCTGTGTCTGTCCTTTTAACAGCGTCCCTATCTGTTTTGCACTATTTTGTAAACATTTTATACCAGTAACAGTTTACATTTTTCTTCAATAACTAGGTGTTATCTTATTCAGCCTATTTGATCCCACTGCTGGCCAAAGGCCTCCCCTTAATTTTTCCACTCTACTGTATAATAAGCATTGAGGTCACACCATCTTTTACGCGGTCTTCTTCGACTTCTATGCCCGCCTTAAGGTAAAAACAACTAACTACAACTTGAGGTAAGAAGTAGGTAATTATTGTATATTACGAATACAGGCAAAAGGAAATGGCTCAGCTTGTGCTGTGATGGAGCCCATGTTATAGCACCATAGAGCGCTGGTTTTCAGTCATTTCCTTCTCCAGGGATATTGTGCGGAAGTAACTGTCAACGAGGGCTAGAGGACATTAAAAGACAAATAAAATTATAGATAAGTACTCTTGAGTGTTTGTGTGCGTGCATACGTGCATACGTGTGTGCGTGCGCGCGCGCGTGCTTGCGTGCGTGCGTGCGTGCGTGCGCGCGCATGCGCGTGCGCATGTGTGTGTGTGAGGACGTGCTTGTATGTAGGGAAGTAAAACTAATATTTTAATATTAATATGAGATGCTGATCTGTCCTTTTAGCAGTAATAATAGCCAATTAAATGTTCACACATTCATCATCCTCCTGCCTCTATTCCACTGTAAGTGGAATCGGCACAAGTACTCTTCTTCCATTCGTCTCTGTCAGTAGTAAATATTATCATATCATATTACGTAAAGTGGCTTCAAACTTGGTATATGACAAACAAACTCTAAAGTGAGATAACATTAATAAAAACAAGCCAAGCATAAATCGGACTAGCACAACGGATTCCAAAACACGCAAAGAAAATTATATACTTAGTTAAGTTACATACATTCTAGCATACAGTATCGATTACTTAAGTCATATATCTCTAGTCAAAGGAAACTAATATAACGAACAAGCTGGCGTGATACATTCAATAATAAAACACCTTGTTCGATACAACGCGATGGAAACCTTTATAGAAGCATTTACATAAGCGATAACAAACTATACTGCCCAATCAAAACGATTAAAAATACAGTTATTCGCTATTTATTGCAGCCATAAATAGAGAAAATCGATGATTACATATTCATAATTATTAGTATTATACTTGTTGTATGTAATTCCATGCGAATAGAAAACCATAGAAAGTCGAATGATAGCCTATTGTGGCTGCGAGTACCTAATCTCTATCTGACGTCATTACAAGTCTTTATTTCGACATAATTTTATTGATTAAGTATGTTGGCTTTTTTTTGCTTTGAACAATATAAAAAACACGAGAAAACAAGACATATTAAAACGTCAATCTTCCACAGAATTTCGTGCCTGCTCTTTATTTTGTAAGAGCACAATTGCCCGCGACATAATTTCCGTAAAGAGAGAAAACCTCAACCAAGAAGAGCTCTTTGTTAAGGATTCAAACGATTTTAATCAAAAGGAAAGCAAGACGTAGGAAATAAAATATTCAAGTCTCTCAGCTGTGAGCGGAAGATGCAAGAAATGAAGAGAACAAAGATAAGTAAAGCAACAACACAGATACAGAGTTAATAACCGTGATGGATAATCTTGGGTGGTGAACCTTTACAACTTTTATGTGAACGATGCTTTTTGATCTTTTTTTTAATAAAATAAGCTCGTATTTGATCACAATCTCACCTGATGGAAAGTTACGATGTGGTCTAGGGTGAATCACGCTCATCTAACAAATGCCTATTCACTCTAGCCTTGAAGACTCCCAGAAAAAGTAGAAGTATTAGTGAGTAGTAGTATTTAAAAGTATTCTTGCATATTTTAAATAATACTCTTTCAGACACACACACTTGTACTTACAGACGTATGTGTCTTTTTTCTTTATAAATATATTCACAGCGGGAATTCTCATACAGGGCAGACAGGGTAATTCAAAATCAAATATTAGTAAGGATGAGCATGGAACATTCTAGATTATAATTTTGTCCCGGTACGCATGATCGTAACTGTCCGGTATAAAAATAAACGATAATATTTTTTACATCAATTTATTTTACGCTTAACGATACTTTTTACTAAACATTATATCTATTGTAATTCTTGTAAATCACAAATGTTTTCCTCTACGACTATTTTCTACGAAGCGAGAATACAATATTAATACTAGGTGCAGGAAATATCAGGAATTACGACCTAAGCTATATTCGTTTTATGGACAATGTTTTCTTATTGTACAGTATGTAACTGCTTGACGTTGTTGTTCATTTGTTATCTGCTGCCGTAATAAACTAATGAACAATGAACATAATTATTATATAGGTAACATAATTATAGTATGCCACAATTTTAGGATATGTGCATTCGTCCCATTCTCACCTACGGCGCTCAGACTTGGTCTTTGACTGACACCCAAAAGTCCAAACTCAAGGTTTACCAGAAAGTTATGGAACGCAGCATCCTTGGTGTTAAATTAATCGATCGGATCCGAAACACCACGCTGCGTTCCAAAACTAAAATAGCAGACGTAGCGAAAAGGCTGCCTGCTTGAAATGGGATTGGGCTGGACATATTGCCCGAATGCCCGATGATCTCTGGACCAAAAAAGCTACAGAGTTGGTTACTGAAAATGCTGTCAGACGTCGGGGAAGGCCACGAAAAAGAAGGCGCGTCGAGTTAGACCGCTTTTTGAAACGGTGGCACAAAACGCTGGGGACAGGGAAGAGAGGAAGAAAGAAAGAGAGGCCTTTGCCCTGCAGAGGGACATCGGGGGCTATTAATAATAATTATAACATAATAGTACATACATCCCACACGGCATACGCCTCCCCTCAATCAACCGAGGGGCTATGGAGCATACTTCACCACGCTGCTCGAATGCGGGTCGGTGGAGGTGTCTTACGGGTGCCCTTCGAAGCACGAAATCATCTTACTTTTTTGACAATCAGGTGATATATTCTTACATTGCTTCTATGCACCAGTTGCAGATGGTATAGAAGTTTATGGCACGCTAAGCCGTTGGTCCCGGATACTGCTTACTGTAAGTAAGTTTTCGTTACATGAGCTATGTCGTGGGTCTTTGGCGGCTCAATAATAACCCTGATACCAGGGTTGATGAGGTTAGTGATTCACATCAAAATTGACACGATAGAAGAAGAAGAAGCAATATATGGAATGAATATTATTTTGTAATAAATCCGTTTCTTTCCCAGGATCAGACGCGGAGCCGGTATGGAAGCTGCAGGACCCGGGCTTCGACCAGGGGTACGGGTCAGAGCGGTCTCCAGAGGACGACTATGTCGCCCCCATCGTGCCCCAGGCGGTCTCGCTTGAGGAGTACGAAGCCGACCTACGAGCTATATACCCGTTCATCAATGAAGGTAGGCGTCTTTTGATTTAGTACTTAGACTTAGTTGAAGTAAATTTTTGGCACCTATGTACCAATAGTGGGCTGGTTTGTCCTAAGGTAGACATACTGAGATTAGAATCAAAACCTGGACCTATCAAATCATCAGGTTAGATAAGCGTAAGGTACGCTTCGTTTTATGGATTTTATGCGTCTTACGCTTGATTTTTGAGTAGCTCAGTGGCGCAGCGGTAAGCGCGCTCGGTCTGCGATTGTTGAAGTTAAGCAACTTTCGCAAAGACTGGTCATAGGATGGGTGTCCACAAAAAAAAACAAGTTTTTATTTCGAGTTCCTCCGTGCTTCGGAAGGCAGGTTAAGCCGTTGGTCCCGGCTGCATTAGCAGTCGTTAATAACCATCAATCCGCACTGGGCCCGCGTGATGGTTTAAGGCCCGATCTCCCTATCCATCCATAGGGAAGGCCAGTGCCCCAGCAGTGGGGACGTTAATGGGCTGATGATGATGTTTGGTTTTAGATAAGCGTAAGGTACGGGTTGAAATTTTTTTATTACATGAGTTTAATTTCGCGTTTTACTTATTTTTTTTATTACATGAAGATTTTGTATAATACCTATACAGTACCAACGGCTCGCAATCATCGCAGCACGAAATCATCGTAATTTTTCGGACATTCAGCTAGATGATTCAAGTCTCCAATGTCCTTATCAAACATTGGACAGTCTCAAGCTAATAATTAATAAACCTAAATTGACAAATTGTTCTTTTTGTCAATATTTGTACGTATATAAATAAATGTCAAATCAAATGTTCCATTATTTATAAAAAAAATAAATCTGAAAAATAAACTCGAGAGCCCAAATCGGTAATTTGATAAAAAGACATTTTTCAAATATTGAAAAAACGTTAATAAAGCAATATTTTGTTTCCGTTTTCCTTATTTCTTGATTTCGCTTCAAAATTATAGAAAAAAAACATATTTTCCTCTCCCGAACTCATAATAAGCACATCTTTCATATTACAGCCTGTGGACTATATTACTATGAACCACATATTCTTACATTACTTATATTACAATTCACGGAAGTTTATTCGATTATTATTTTCTCTTACTCTCTCGTATTCGTGGTTTCTTGAAAATTATTGGTTAGAGTTGGTAACACAGTAACATCATCTTTAAACGATGTGTCATTATTTTGTTAGAAAAAAGTATGTCATGAATTATTATGTATCAAGTCATACCCCCTCAATAGAATCTGGGGGCACGGGAGTGCCTCCGCCAAGACGAGCAAACGAAGCGCAAGTGCAGAGCACTACCTCCCTTTTATCGAAACGTTTCGTAAATTTTTTGAACTCTCATAACTCAGATTTGGATTAAACCAGTTAAATCAGTGGACTTATTGTACATGTTAGGCCCCGGGACTGTAATATGTAAGTTCCTGACCTCACTTTACTTCTAAAGTGCCTTGTTTTGGTGAACAGTACACAACACACAAGCAACAGTTGGTTACTTAATACTTTCAAAACCAAAGTCTTTATAAACACACAGAAAACAGCAACAATAAATACTAAAACATCTTTACACGGAGTCGTAAGAAGATAAAGTTCACGTTTGGCTTTTGAAGCGTCACAAAACGCAAAACATAATTTACTTTGGATGCTTAGTCGTTGATATTGAAGTCCTCTCGCTTGTATTGTAAGTGTAAACTGAATACTCGAATGCTCCTGGTAATGCAATGTACATACGTAATGTAACCATAGCCGTAACTGTGTTAGGTTCGCGAGAGAAACATAATGCCTTAGTTGCTTTCGTTATTGACGCCTCGTTTGCTTTGCTCGTTTTAAAATGCAAGTAAGCAAGCAAGTAGACACTTCATCACCAAAAGTGTTACACAAATGCTATTTTTAGCACTGGTGCCTTTATCTCTATGGAAATGAAAGTGATTGAGTTAGCGATTGAATTAAAAAGAGAGTGGAAGAAGCGAATGTCGTGTGTCAGGATCGTAGTAAGTGGAATTCCGTGGTATCTGCCTACCCCAACGGGAAATAGGCGTGATCTTACGTGTGTTATATATGTGTTGATAAACCTCTTGATGTAATATGAATACATTTCTCTGGGGATTTTTGTGTAAGATAAAATTTGTCCAAAATTTTAGCCTCAATTAATTGTGAGTGTCGTATGCTAGATATATCGCTTATTACCAAAACATAAAAATAAATGCTTCTATGCTGTTCTGGGAGCAAATAAAAAACATAGAAAACGTTCAGCTGCTTGTCTTCCCGGGCATGACGTAAAAACCGACAGAGGGATTATGTCCTCTAACATGATGGACTAATGCTATGGGCAATAGGCTGATCCCTTATCACCATAAGGTTCATCATATCCAGCTTACGACATCGTATCAACAGTGGCTGCAAGTTGTCTTTGATTACTTGTGGCTCTGCCCACCCCATTAGGGATTACGGGCGTGAGTTTATGTATGTATGTATGTAAAAATAAATATGTTCAAAAACTTGCGGTAATATCTTTATTTTGTGTGTTCGTACCCAATAAAGCCTCCGATAGCTGTTTTTTCTTTAGAAAAGTTCAGACACATTGATCCATTAGTTGCTCCTAGCACTTAACATTAGTGTTTAGTGTTTACTGATAGAGTCGGAACTAATAGAGTGGTACCGAGGAGAACAGGGGGTTAAAATGGCCACATCGAAGCAATTCATCTAAGAAAGCAATATTGCAATTTGACATTTGCGCATACAAAAGTAAGTGCGCAATGCAAACAAATGAATTGCAATTCTTAGATTTGGCCATTTTAACCCCCCAGGACTTGAATACTTCAACTTACGCATCTTTATTACGCAAAATATTGGGATGCCTTTGCTTCGATTCTTCAATCTTGCTTCTTTAATGACTAGTTAAACGACTCCTACGAAAAACTGTTCAGAGTATATTTTATTAGTTGATTTTTTTTACATTTCATCGTATTTTGTAGTTGGTAAAAAAAGAATGATGAATTTGGAGGAAGCAAGAGAAGTATGTCAGGATTGAGGCAAATGGAATTCTATAGTCTCTGCTAACCCTGGTGGGAAATAGAGGTGAGTTGATGCATGTAAAAAAAAGAAAAAAATGGTGTCACTTCTACTTCACAAAATAAAATTAAATATAGAATTAGGTGCCTTATTCCATTCACTCATCTTCAAAGCGAATTCGTACAAATCGGTGTAATCTGAGACCGATCTTTATGACCCTCAACAGATCGCGACACCACATTCGGAATCCACAGCGAATCTAATTCAATAAAACGTCATCTTTATTAGAACCCTTTTGTCGATCCTGAATTCTTCGCGCGTTTCTTATCTGTTTGATGTGCGTTCGAATTGGACTGTCATGGTGGATACGAGTTTTCTAAGTAAGGGTATATAATACAAGAGATAGCTTTTAGTAGTCTTTTTTAACTTGAAACCTAGTTTATACTAATGCACATGAATTGAAGACTAAAAGGATCATACTGAAGTATGATCTGAAGTATGGATTGTGTCCTTAAAAACATCAAGATTATAATGTAGAGTGAACCCAACCTCCAAGTTACGATTTACAGTATCAAGTAGGCTAGAGCGTGGCGTGTTTGGGAAACACGGATAACGGTCGGCTGTTCCAGTTCTTCGCTATTGGCATTAAAAAAGAAGGGAAGCGATTCTTCTGAATTGGTATATCCACACTTTTCGCCTTTTCATGACAAGTAGAATTGTGAAAACCATTTTTCGCTCAGGTTCAGGGCAAGTTTCGCTGCAATATATGAAGGTCGGGCCTTTGTGAATAGATTTGATAAATGACTCTTCGTAAGTTGCGGATTTTGTTTCGGGTTGGGGAAGATTAGTGGTGTACGAGAACAGACACAAACATCTGAGTTTCGTGAAAGTAAAATGTGTTCTTCAGGAAGTGTTTCACTTGAAAGAAATTTTAGAATGAAATTTAATTTTAGCTTACGTGTAGTTTTCACCAATACAGTTGGTTCGACCACTATAGACGATACGGCTCACCACCTATTGCGTTGGTCTAACAGAAGCTTGATAAGGCGTGGGTACTTAGTTCAAGTTCCGATGGATGTACCTCTGCAGTAATCAGATCAATTGGGATATAGTTGTGAGCTTATGTTATATTATTTTTCATGTTTTTTTAATCGATGCTCGGTTTCGGTTGGAAGACTAAGTAGATCCTATAATTAATAGCATAATAATCGACTCTAAGTAGCAACATAAGAAACAATAACCGTATCATTTGCTTCACGCATCATTTACTTCAATACAAAAGATGAAAAAAAACTGTTATTATGATGATATGCTCCGGCAAATCCTGTGTGAGCTAATACAAAAGCAAAAACAGTAGGAATTTTAATTTAATCTTTAACATTCTTAAGCATTTTTTGTGTAAGTAAGCTATTTTCGAACCGTTCCGTGTGGCTTTTATCTATGCTGAGCGAAAAGAACATAGAATATCTTCAGTTTATCTTTCAGTGTTTATAGTCTTCGTAAGTAAGCCAAAATCACCGATAGAGGAATTGTGCCCTTTCTCACTTGCCTAATGGCAATTCCTATATAATTATAGGCCATGAGCTGATCATCTGTTGCCGTACGGTTCATCACATCCATCTTAGGACTTCATATCGGCCCTTAGTTTAGTAATCTTCCCACTTCTACACTAATTACAGAGCATTCATACAAAAAAATATTAGCTCTTTCTCTCAAAGCTTATTTTGATGTTTAGTAAACAATATCTAATTTGACAGAGTTGGCAGCTAATGGTAATACATTTTACAATATCAAATATTAGATATACAATTATTAGTTAGCGTAAACAGACGTCACCGCCATTGTTCCAAACGTTTCACTGCGCGAATCAATACAAATATCAAATATAACTCGATATTTGATTGATTTTACTGCGACATTAATTAATTCAATTGCCAATCAGTTATTAATAGCAGATATAACATGTTCGACTCGGCTACAGGGTTCATCAACGCTTAATTGGGCGACAAATTAATTTCGTACAAGGTATGATATTAACCTTGCTTGTAACCTGATTTGCAATTTGTGACTGCGATGAGACGATAGTTAACATATAAATTGTAATGTTTGTTATAATTAATAATTAATTTGAGATAAAGAATTTCTTAAAGATTTTTTTATAAATTCTTTCCAATTTTAGCATTTTGATGAGGTTAACAGTAATTATGTTATTGAATATATTTCTACACTTATATCACAAAGAGATAAACATAATAATTGTTGTAGATACGAGGTAAATCTCGGAAACAACCCATAGATTAAAAAAATGCTAATCAATAAATTAGACTTTTAATTCTTTATTTAAACGAGTACAGCGACTGGGAGATGTTTATATAAAAGAAGTCTGTTAAAAAATAAACAAATTCCCCATTCAAATAACCTGTCACGGAAACAGGTTTTAATTAAAATAAAACGAATACTGAAGTTTAAATAAAAACGCGGAACAGTTTCCCCAATTCAACGGAAAATGTGAAAGGTTACGAGTTCGAAATAATAAATAGGGTCGGCCATTGAAACAGAAAGGGACATTTGGTAGCTGTACACGACTTTCAAAATACGTCCTTTACGTTAAATAATAGGTAAGTAGGTACCTAATTGTAAATAATCTTATGAATTGCACGGTTCGTAAATGAAAACTTAGGTAATGTCTCATGTTGCTTATCATAACTACCAACGAGTCATATTCGGGAGGATATGAGAAGGATCTCTAATGCGAAGGGTATACACAATGAGTGAGCTGGCTACCAAAATATTTGTCTTACGATAACAATAAGTACCTAAAGGAAGGAGAATAAATTTAAAGCTCACGTGAAGCTTACTTTATGTAAAAAAGCTTATTATAAGATTAATGATTACCTAAATGATAAAAATGTCTGGTATTGAATGTGTTCCTCTAGTTATTTAATAACTTATAACGTGTACTATTGGTTTTTAAAAGATGTGTTGCTGTTGCAGTTTTTTGACATTTCTCCTCCTCAGCCATAACACCTTGCGAAATGACGTAAATTCAAAAATGTTACATTGACCTTCAACAAGTTTATCCATAATAATTACGTTGAATAAATGATTCTGATTTCTGATTTCTGGAACTACCAATAAGGGCGACTTTTGGCTGGAGTCTACATTAAGCCTGTGTCGGGGAAGCAATCAAAGTTATACTTAATTTTATTTTAGGTCTTTTTCTTCTTCGTCGTTCCATCATAAGGTTCGCGACCACATGTTATGGTTTTCCACTCAGTACGGCTATATGCTGCGTGAACCGCTCTCTGCATGCTGCCGCCCATCGTCTTCTTCAGGGTGTCAGACCACCTCGTGTCGTTATTTTGGGCAACTTGTGTGAAAATGGCCTTATTGTATTATGTACTTACCTATCTAAAATTATTCTAACACACGCCAGCAAAAGCCAAACGACAAACAAATGGCTCATATCGGGCATAACAACCCTATTTTCCTACCTATACCATAAACGGTATCGGTAAAATTCCCTATCGAGAACGATCGCTCAATAGTAAACAATGAACTGCAAAATGTCTGTTGTGTCCACGGAATGACTAGAGCACGTGGGTGGAATACATATTACAAAGGACGTTTTTAATTAACTGATCCCTCCTAACGACATTGCCAAAATCGACTAATATCCGTCACAAAATTGGAACGCGCCATTTTGAATCGAACGCTTTGAAATCAATACGTGTTGTATTCAATGAAAAAATATTTAGCAAAGCTTTGCTTATTGTTTTCGAAACAGAGTGTCTATATATACTTTGTACCTATTACTATGTAACTGTTATAATTACAAATAGCATACTTGGATACAATATTACAAATCAAAGATTTTTAGAAAAGAAAGTATAATTTTGATCTAAAACATTTTAATTTTTTATAATATTTGAGTCTGGCATAGAATCTACCTACCTACTTTTCGTTTGTATCACAACATTTATGTCTTTTTCTAAGAGTTATTTTTAAAAAGAGACACTCAAAACAATGCCCTATCTTAGTTTGGTAGGTGTAATAAAAAAAATACAGCAGGTTTAAATCAACACTGGCCGTAAAACAATTGGAACCGTGGAACTCGCCAGTTCAAAATAAGAATGAAAAATATTTTTCCTCCAAATAGTGAGGAAATTCGAGATTATTTTAAAACCAGAAAACCTTTCATTACTTTTTTATCGAACAGCGCAAAGTGTAAACGCTCAAAAAGCAGGTATTGTGTCGGCGATTGAAAATAGAGGTGAAGTTGTTGGAAATATAATACTATTTTTAGAATCCGTGTAGGTTGGAATATGATTTCGTTCCATATAATGTTAACAGCGGTAGTTTTTTATATCTATATTTAACCCTAAAATTTTAGTTTTCTTTACAGGGCATCCACAAGTAAAATTCCTTGTAAGTTAACTCAATTTGTTAGTATGTCCTGTACTTCTGCTTACCAATTTTATTAATATTATATAGTTAGTATGCTCCATACCCCCTCTGGTTGTTTAAGGGGCTGTGCCCAGCAATATCCCATTTATATTTACCTACTTACAATATATTATGTATGCTGGATTGGGAGCGAATAAAAAACATAGAACAGTTTCAGCTGCTTTATTTTCCCGGGCATGTCGTAATAACCGGCAGAAGGATTGTGTCCTTTCTAACATGATAGACCATAATAATATGGGCATTAAGCTGATTACCGTGCTATGATGGGACTTCGTATCAAAAGCAGCTTGTCTTCTGATTTCTTGTAGCTTTGCCCCAGGCGTGAGTTTATGCACGTACTTACGTAATTTTTAAAATTCGTTCCATTCCAATCTGCGAATTTCCATCCTTTACCAAGTGGAGCGAGCAAAGTGTTTTTCTATTTGCCGTCACGAGGCTGAGGTTAGCCAAGGGAGTGCTCGCCTCTGCATACAAATTGCACGTGTAAATGAGATAACAGCTTCCCTGACTACACAGTACCGGTAAAGGCAGGGTTACAGGTAAACACCACGCTTGGTTTTGTTTGCAAGACTGTTTCGTTCGATTTTATTTAGCTTCGGGGAAACTTGTGGTTATATAGGCAGCATTGTATGAGATAAAAAAAAAACACTGAAACGTTAAGCCGTTAGTCCCAGTTACTACTTACTGATGCAAGTAACTAGTCGTTATATGAGCCATGTCAGGGGCCTTTGGCGGATCAATAATTGATGAGGTTGGTAATTCACCTCATAACCCACACGATAGAAGAAGAATAATATTTAAGTACTTCATTCATTTCTGGTAAGAACCCTTAGCGCTCCCCATCTGCCCGGCCACGAATTTAATGCTATCAGCAGCAAATCTCCAATAAGTCAACGTTAATAAAGAACTACTTACTGACTAAAAGTCTCAAAGCACACTTCTTATTTGACGTGACTTATTGTAGATTTGCCGCAAACGGCATTAACTTTTTGACCGTCAACACTGCCCAATACAATCTTACTATGTAAATTGTAAATAATTCAACGTACTTAGTATCTGTCTATCCCCAAATGAAGCTTTCGAACAGTTTCGAACTCATCAATGTTTCTAAAATTCCATTTTCGAACTCTATTATGAAAATAAAATGTTTGCGTAGAGAAATGGCGATTCGTTTTTGTTTTACTACCCTGACAGACTCAAAGCGAGAACATAGTGACTCTACAGTTTGTCAACTTGTATTTATTGACAACTAACCAACAGGCAGCAAACAGAAAAACATTTTTGCCCTCTGTGAATAAAATTTCCTCCGCAAACAAATGAATTGCAAGCTTTATAAATAAAAATCACTTCTGAATGCAAATGCCAGTTTTCTTTCAATTTACCTATTTGAGTTGAATTGAAACGGATTTTACTGCATGCCTTACTTTAAGGAATGAAAAGAAATAAAAAAAAATCGGTCAAGTCCCAATTGGACTCGAATGTTGAGAAGGTGCCCTACCAGCATACAAAGGTTGAACTCAACCGATGGGGAAAAAATAACATAGCGCAATGCGTCGTTATAAAATGTTGAGAAGACATTTAGACTTCTTAACATTAACACTTACCTAAATAAAGACTCATTATGTAGCGCATTCTGGTCTCCGCCTGCCCCAATGGGAAATAAGCGTGATCTTATGTAACTATACATACATCACTCTATTGGAATACTTATAAAACATCATCATAATCAGCATCATCATCAGCCCATTAACGTCCCCACTGCTGGGGCACGGGCCTTCCCTATGGATGGATAGGGAGATCGGGCCTTAAACCATCACGCGGGCTCAGTGCGGATTGATGGTTATTAACGACTGCTAATGCAGCCGGAACCAACGGCTTAACGTGCCTTCCGAAGCACGGAGGAGCTCGAGATGAAAACTTTTTTTTTGTGGTCACCCATCCTATGACCGGCCTTTGCGAAAGTTGCTTAACTTCAACAATCGCAGACCGAGCGCGTTAACCACTGCGCCACCGAGCTCCTCAATTCTCCTCAATTTTAATTTGTATTTTTGCATAATTATATACTCGAGTAATGAGAAAATAGGTAATTATCACTTTAAAGCTGTACGGTCACGAGCATTAATATGTATACACTTTGGTACCATGTCACATTAACTTATTTGACAAATTGAACTGTAAGTCTCAGTAAATTTCAAATATGTTAGTGCGACAGAGTCCTAAAGTGGGTACATAATATTGCTCATGACTGTACAACGCCATCTATACTGGTGAACATAGCCTGGAAAGTCCCTCATTCAGAACAGGTTCTGAAACTGGTCAGTTGAACACGCCTTCAGAAATGAATGGCCTCTGGATATTGAACGAATGTCACCGAGCCCCCGCGTTTTGAAATAGATTTTCATTTGTCGTTTTTCATTTGCTGCCTTTGTTACTATTCAAAAAGTATTTTTACGAGATTTCATTTCGACGACTTCGATAATAAGTAAGTAATAAGTGGTTCTCTATTTTTACTCATAAAATTTTATGTAATAATTTACCATGGCATAATGTTACTTGTCCTATTATTAGTTACGCATAGTATTAATTTGTCATAACTTTTTAAGCATAATTTTGAAACTCATAACTACGATAAGCATAATAATTAATGACAATAATGATATATAAGCATAATTATTATAAGCATAAAAACTATACTCCAAATAAGAAAAGTTTTGGCACAACTTTGAACATACATACTTACTTTTTCCTTGGCTGCATTTGGTTCATGATTGTCACTTTTTATATTTTTTGACTCTATTAAAGGGGCCCAGGGGCCACCCCCGCCGCACCCTAACCTACTGTTATGCCTTGTAAAAATTATGACAAAACACTATTATTCTAAAAAAGAATTATGGATACCTATTTATATGCGAATCAAATTTATGCCAACGAATATTAGTCAAAAAATAAGTTATACTTACCTAACAAACCAGTATTCTTAGATATGATTATGGGAAATTGCTATTATGCTAAAAAACGTTATGCAAAAAGGATTATGATAATTAAAATTATGACAAAACCATTTATGCATTTTAAGAGAATCCCGTAATGAGTAGATGAATATTTAAAGTTGTGCCGTGTGCCTATGCATCAGTGATGATAATCCAATGATTACACTATTTTAGAGATCGAATTGAGTACTTTTCATTATTGTATAATTCTCGGTTGTAGTTGCATTATTACATATTACATTGCAATTTGACATTTGCGCATATAAAAGTAAGTGCGCAATGCAAACAAATGTCAAATATCAATATTGCTCGCTTAGATGAATTGCTTCGATGTGGCCATTTTAACCCCCTCTGATATTTATACTTACCTACTTAATGCTACGTAAAAGAGTAGGTATATTCATTATTTTCCTGATGTCTTCCATTTCAGACTTACATTTTGTTTTAGTATTTACATGCAATTCTGGTGGTCATTTGTAATACCTACTTATCTATCACTTTCAAAAGGAAAAAAATCCGTTTACCACCAAAAAATCACTACACTTCACTTTTTGTTCATGACTTCCCATCGAATTTCAGCATTGGAGACATCCGTAAAAATAAATCCAATCAAAAAAATAAATGTGAAATGACAGCCAAGTTCAATACAATGATAAATGCTTTGGTTGTTGACTTCAACGACAAAAGAAGTGAGATCTAAATGGGTGCCAAGTTCAATGGTCAGTCCTGAATTTATTTATAAGTAACAGTATAACATAAAATATCTTTTTATAACATAAGATAATGTATTGTAGCCTAAGGTCTGTCTTGGCTAGTTTTGATATATGAATTATAGCCTTCGCAAGTTCTAAAACTACAAGTATTTGTCGGTTCTTATTTTATAATTCCGAAAATTCGGATTGTTGGTAGAAACTAACGATCGAACATAATAATTCTTTGGTAGATTTATAAAAACTAGCCAAGACAGAGCTTAGGCTACAATACATTATCTTATGTTATAAAAAGATATTTTATGTTATACTGTTACTTATAAATAAATTCAGGACTGACCATTGTACTTGGCACCCATTTAGATCTCACTTCTTTTGTCGTTGAAGTCAACAACCAAAGCATTTATCATTGTATTGAACTTGGCTGTCATTTCACATTTATGTTTTTGATTGGATATCATTACTTTTTTTAGGTATTATTTTATCATTATTTATGAGTAGATAATGATTTTACACTATTGATTTGATGTGCGCTAAATATAAAAATAATAATTAATCCCAGTTAATAATATGTAAACCGAGTATAAGTACCTACTCTTAATTATAAATAAGTAAGTAGGTATACCTAGATACTTACCTACTAAAACGGATATGCCTAAGCTAGGCAACAGTCGGCCGAAGATATTCAGTTTTTAAGCTACCGTTGAAGAGAGCTGTCGCATAATGAAAGTTACTCGTAGTAAAATATTGTCCAGAAATATTATAATTGCTCTCATACAACGGAGGAGAAAAATCAAGAAGAGAGTCCGAGAGTATTGAGTGCATCCCATCTACAGTGATAGATTATTAAATGGAAAATTTTACACGATGCATTCAAAATTACTAGACAGTGCCATAATAAAAAGAATGCACGACCTTCCGGCTCCAAAACTCGGAGCGAAGTGAACCATCGGCCGACTAAACAATCGGTCGGTGTGCGCGCTTGCAAGAAGCTCCATACTGATATAGCAGTCGGCCGATAGTTTGCTGATAGTTCATTGAACGCAGTTGAGTATCCCATCAAACTTATTTATCGGCCGATACCAAATCGTTGTAGTATGCAGACTTACATACATCTTCATACTGCTTATAAGCCGGACCAAACTATCGGCCGATAGAAAGTCTGTGGTTTGCGGGGCTCTTAAATTTACTATGAAGAGCGGTACCTACCTATATATACATACATACCAATAGCTACAAAATTATAATAGGTGCATATTTGTTGCCTTTAACGTAAGGTTAACTTCTACTATTTGAGTTATATTCTTCCATTATGACATAAGTTGGGTACCTACTGAAGAAATAGATAATAAATTTGGTATGACTTTGTTCAATATACTAATTATTAGGGAGCGGGAAAATAAAATGCGTCCTTTGTCGTTACTCCATTTTGTATCTCTATTTATTTGGTGTTGGTTAACAGCGCCATCTGTTGGTTCTTTTGGTTACTACTTTACAATTTCCTATCATAAAAAATATGGACGCAGCCAGCTAGCCACTAAATTGTTACAATAGGTTTCCGCTAGATGGCGCTTGTCTGTTTAACAATTTAGAATAAACTATTAAGCATAAGTTCACTCACAATTGCATTTTTATTCCTCGCGTTTCGGCGGCAACAAAATCACTATTTGTTGACAAATAATGCGCAACCATTCATCCATATAGGTAATTCAGGTAGATTATCCGATTGCCCTTTTTCGAATCCTTTATCTATTTTATTAATCGAATAATATTTACTATTTTTTTTTAGGACGAAAACAACAAAATACTGCGCAAGCTACTACTATAAGTGCTGGCGACTTAATTCCTACTATGCGGGCCGCGGCTCGCGCGGCGCGTTGTGACGTCACAAGCGGTCACGTGACTGTTAGCGGGACTCGGTATTTTTCGAAACTTTGAGTGCCTATAAAATCAAAACTTCTAAGTATTATTGACTACAACAAAAACCAGTGTATTTGTATACGTACAGACTTTACTCAGACATAATTTCAAGCGATTTGACATACTTAGTAACATTCTTCATTAGGTATTTTAGTTAAGCGTTCATAATAGAATCTAAATATTTAAAAATTGTCAGTTTTATATTTTTTCCTTTGTATTCATCTAACTACCTATCTGCATGCCAAATTTTAACTCTCTAGGTCATCTGGAACTGGGTTAGAATTTTGATCTATAGGTCAGTCAGTCAGTCAGTCAATGATAAAAATGAGGATTTTTGGACATTAATATCTAAATAACCGTTTGAGATAAGCTTATGAAAATTAGAACACATATGTATCTCGTTAGTCTCAATATATAAGCCAAATTTGATACGTTTATGTGAAATAGTTTTTGATTTATGAGGGGGTCAAAAGTGGCCCCAAATGGTTCGTGTAATATTACACACGGTGCGGCTCGCCAGTTCTGTTCCTTGAACTTGGCTGACACGCGACCGCGTGTCTAGATATAAAACAAATAAAGATTTTCGAGGCATGTCTCTTTCGCTGTACTCTGTTTTGCTGTCCTGTGATCATATTATGCAACATGTTACAACGCAAACTCTACAAAAGAGAACACTGGCTTTAAATAATGACTTCACTTCAGTGTAGATGGTGTAGAATACAAGTTGTGACCATTGGCATCGTTCTTGCGGAGACAATTCCATTAAGTTCCATGTCCACTGAGACGGTGACCTACAACTGAACTTTACATTAAATTCCTTTATATATATATCAGTGGTGGGTAAAAAATTTCGTACTTATTTTTGATGACTCTACCATAAGCATAGAATAAGAAGTAATACTACGTATAGAACGGCAACTCTCCGTTCCCTACCAGCGTCTGAGCTAGGTTTACCTCAACCACTCGAACATAGTTTAGGCTTGAATCGTATGGCGTCAGACGTGACACACACAGTTTAGCGTGTACGAAAACGTCAATGTGTGGTGTCTGCGTAAAACGAGGTTGTTTGTATGAAGTGTCCGGGAAGGATATTTTTTATACAAGTTACAGTGTTGAATATCGAGAGTAGCTGCGAGGTGTCTTATTGATGACATGCGGATCTGCCCACCTTGATAAAGATACGACCATGACCTTATGCCATCACTCGTCACCCGCACTAACCTATCTCATTTTTTGACTAAATTCAGTTAAGTCAGATCGTTGTTCATACAAACAGTTCATGTACATGCCGTTTGTAGAATTTATAGATAGTTATAGATGATGTAACTATCCTAAAAACGGCAATGATGTTATTAAAAATATATTAATAATCATTATTTAGTCTTATATTTCGCAAATCAATTAAAAATATAATAATAATGGGTAGGTTAGGTTAGTTAGTTAATGATAAAGTTATGAAAAACGTTTGTTTTGCGAATCAACTAAAAATGGGATAGTATAGAAAAGTTAGTCATACGAGCCACGATATGCGAAAAGGTATGTATTGGATCGGATACAATTAACTACTTGGTCGGGCAAATGGAGAACTAGGCACTTAACGTGACGCGTTCACCGTCACCTTATGATCATTCTAATGAACATCCTCTATGTTTTTTGTAATTGTTTTGTGTAAATGTTTAAGTGATGTTATTATCTTGTTTTTGTAGGTGGCTCTTTTTCTTTATCTAATTTCTATTCTATTTTATCATATTGTTAATAAAATCATGGAATGAATAAATCTCCATTATAATACCAACTTTGCTCTTGCTTAAACTAGTCTTCAATAGTCAAGTGAAGTGAAATAATTACTTGACGCTTTGAATTTCAAAACTAACGAGCAAATTGTTTTACCCTGGTCTAAGGATGGCTTAGTAGTCCAAGTGTAAGTAATGGTTTTTAGTTTAATATTAAGTAGATCGTAGAATAACGAAAGTGAATTAAATACCTACTTGCCTAAGTAAATCTTACGACAATAATCTTTAATGAAAGAGGGGTAGAGCCAAAAGTAATCAGAAGACAAGTTCCAGACACTTCAGAAACGAAGTCCAATGTTTTGATAAGGTGTTTGTACAATAAAAAAACAAAACGACCCGAGAAAAAACAAATTTAAAAATCTAATTATCACAAAAATAGCCAGGCGAAAAATTTAAGAAAAACTTTAAAAAATATTCGTCCAAGTAAAAGTAATAAAATCTTTGCAAAATGTTATCTTGCATGGCAAATTGCGAGCAGCATAAAAACACCCTTTGTTGCGCCGCATTCAATTTTTCTTTCTTTTTCTTTTGAAACTTGTTAAACGTTCGTAATTCCTTGATTAAACAGCCAGTAGTCATTAATGAAGAGTCGAGAACACTGGGCCGACCGTTTGCTTTTAGCCCCCGGGTCAGGTTTTCGTAAGTCACTTCAACTCCACACTCACGACTTACTTAAGTCTTCCCGGATTAAAACTTCTAGGATGGTTCCCAGAATTGTAACATGAAGCCCCGTGAATATAAGCTGTGGATCCCTCTGTGGGTTGATCAGCGGGAACCTCCCAAAGTTGCAGGATTTTTTTTGCCTCTACTGAAAATGATTATAAGCTAACCCGATATTCTATAGAAAACAAAACATCAGATGCTTATAGGATGGTGGAAAATGTGCCAGCTGGTCACACGAAGGTGAACATCTTTTATACAAACTCAGCGTTTTTTTTTATTCTATTTGAAAATTTAAGAAAAACGATATTAGTTAGGATAAAGTTTTCGCCCTGAAGGACGGAGTCGAAGGAAGGAATGACTGACAAAATTTGTGCCTGGTCCGGGGACTATTTACTTGGCCAACTCTTTCCCTTTCCATGTCCTATAATAAGTGCGAATTGAAAAAGAAGAAAATCAGAAGAACTATCAATTAAAAAAATAAATATCGAAAATGATATAAACACGAATTTAAATATCGAATGGGTTTTATAGAATACTCATCATTCGTCTCGGATCATTGGACATCATTTTGTGTTACCACAGATATTTTGACAAATAGAAGACTTTCATTTGGTCAATTTAAGTATAATTTTATATTAATGTCAAAATCAATAAACACAAAAACAGAACCGAAAAAATTCCGTGAATTGATTTTGAATAGGGGTTATTTACGAGCACACAAGTACAGCGCTCGAAAACTCATTTAATTATCAGGACCCGACCCGGCTAGCGTGTTAAAACAGCGCGTGTTTTCAACGCTCGAATATCGCTCGCTACACAAAAGTCATTTCAAGTTTCAACTACCAGCTATAAAGGTTGAATAATTTACACATACCTAAAGCAAGCATGCTCCCAGTTTTCTATTAGTGCCGGCCTTTTTAAAATTCCCTCTCTCTTGTTTACCTTTGGAAAAATGCTAACGCGCGCAATTTGATGACTACGCTCTAAAGCTAATAGGAGATTTTCTATTGGGATAAAGAATGGTATTTTATAACGTTTTCTAGTAAAAACACTGGCTTTGATACGGAAACAAATCAACTAATTTAACCGGTATTTTCTTTCAGTCGAGCTTGAATTGGATACGTGTTTAAAAAAAAACGCAAAAGTAAGCTTAAATTTTGCCGCGCAGTAAAATACTGAAATAAGGATTTATAGTGTAGGTTATATTGCTATTTAGCAAAAAGCCCGCCGATTGTGGTTATCTTGTCATTATCGTAATTGTAAAAACAATTACAAATGTTGTGTTTGTGTTTATTGCACATATAAAGCGTTTTTGTATTGTATTGGTTTGTATTGTATTGCATTGCATTATATTGTATTGTGTTGTGTTGTATTTTATTGTATATTTAATAATTGAGGTTTAATTTATTCTGTACTTACCTAAATAAATACGACGTAAAGCCCTGTTCTTAGAACGTGTGACTAACATCGCAGTGTCACGGGTTTCAATCCCGCAAAACAAAATTCGACTTTATGAGATTTATTTCATGCTTGGAGTATAGATAATAGATATCACGTGATTTCCAGGACTTGTTCTCGGTTAATGACAATCGGCTCAACATTAACATAAACGGCTAAAAGTGTCTCACTAAATGTCAAATATGTTAGTGCGACAGAGTCTTAAAGTGGGTACATTATATTGTTCATGACTGTACATTACATACTATAGATCTCTGTCTAACCCTGAGACACAGACGCGTGTTATGCAAAACATTAGCGTCAAAATGGCGGGACCAATTGCGTAATGATGTTGTTAGATATAGTACTCATCCAGTACTAATAAAAGTACTTCTCATTTTAACATTTATATCTTTTGAATGCGAAAGGTACTAGATTTTTTAATATAGGTACCAAATAGTACTGGATGAATACTATATATACTACATATAATGCAATTTCAACAATAAGCGATTGTTCCCGCTGTTTTGACGCTAATTACAATACAGCCTCTATACGTCCCACTGCTGGGCACTGGCCTCCCCTCAATCAACCGGAGGGGCGTGTATATTGCAAATATGACATATTTTTAGCGCACACAATACACAAGCCAACCCACAATCCAATACAGAAACCAATATTATATTAAACCTTGTTGTCTCTACCTAAATCAGATTTCAGTTCACTCAGCATTCTGGGAAATTGTTGAATTGACGCTTACAATGTCGCCAAATAACATAATAACGGGAAACAATGTTGCCAAATAATGTGTAATTTTCCCCCGAAGACGTATATTTCAAAGCTTCTTAGGAATATTGCTGATTTAAGTATGTCTCTTACCACGTAATGCACGTATTGTCTTCAAAAACAATATTAATTGTCCGTTTAATTTCTAGTGCCACAATTACGAGTATTTTAGACTTATAAGAGTCTACTGAACTTTAAATTACTAATAAACGTAACTGTTTTGTAATATTTTACCAAGTTTATTATTAATTTACTAAACAGTTATGTTACTTCATCCTCATCAGCCGTAGGACGCCCACTGCTGGGCGTAGGCCTCCCCCAAGGATCTCCACGACGATCGGTCCTGCGCTGCCCGCATCCAGCGGCTCCCGCGACCTTCACCAGATCGTCGGTCCACCTTTATGTTACTATCTTTATGTTACCTACTTAGTAATACAAAATTCTAACATGTTATGTTAACAATAACCAAAGTTTTACTAAAAATATCAGAGTGCGTATAACATACGGGTATGGCTGCGCTATATCTCCTTGTCAAAACATGAAACTATATACTTAAGTTCGAAGCTGAAGGTTCTCGTTTCGTGAGCAAAGTACTTTATTTAGGCTGTGAATTTATCTCGTGGACGTAATTGATGAATGTTGCGTGATAGGTTTTTGTCTTAGCTATTCGTACACACATAATCTCACAAGAAAAAAGTAAAGCCGCTTTTAAGTATTACTGGTCCTGATTTTTACAGACGGATATCAATGAATGAATAACCCGGGAGAATCACATAATTAAGCTTCTAGTATGCAACCCATTTGACATGATTCATAATTCAGTCGGGTTATGTCGATTACCTTTCCCTTTCCTTTTCGGCGGATAAGAAAATGACAGGTATAACTTAAAACAAAATTAGATGATGTTCTTCAGCATCAGTGCCTACTAAATTTCTGATATTGATGAAGTCTAAAGATTAATAAGATCAATGAACTGTAAAACAGATTATCACTTTACTTCCTTTAATAAGTTTATCTGTTAAACAATACCTTAGTCTCCAAGCCCGAGTAATATCCTGTTAAGAAAATGCCAAGCTTTTCTTTACTTATCTTATTTACTTAGTAACTGTTTAACGTTTACCTTCTTTATTTAATTACGTGACTGAGCAATCCTATGCCTTTTAACTAGTGGTCTTGCACTCATATTTACGTCAGGAACTCTGTGAGTGATCACTGATAAGACTCTATTGAAAGGCTTAAATGTTGAACCAAAGTCCAGATAGAAGCGGGGCGCACCATTGATGGTGCAGGTCAATGGTGCATACGGTACAACGGGAAGCCTTCTCTCTCTCTCCGTGATCCAGATCCGTGCTTCGGAAGGCACGTTAAGCCATTGGTCCCGATTACTACTTACTGATGTAAGTAAGTAGTCGTTACATGAGCCATGTCAGAGGCCTTTAGCGGCTCAATATTAACCCTGACACCAGGGTTGATGAGGTTGGTACTCCACATAACAACCCACACGATAGAAGAGAGAGCAAATCTACAATTGGTTACGTCAAAAAACAAAAAAATAACCAAGCCCAACCGTCCAACAAGTTCAAAGAACCCCTAGGGATTGACAATCATGGAATTGTAACAGTTTCTAGTCCCCAATTTACCAAGTTTCTATACCGCCCTGTCCTACATACGATTCGACGCGTGCATCAACCATGTATCAGGGGATATTGATGGCTACTCTGCAAACAATTTATCACACAGTGTGACTATTTATCGTCGTGTCTACCCCAATTATTTCCCCAATCCTTTATCGGGGTAGAACTATCATTGCGGGGAAAGAGTTGACGCTGATTGGTTGAAGGGTTTTAGGCAATAGGCATTTATCTGTTGCCGGTTTGCTCTTGACGCACTGTTGTCGTTCTAAAATAGTCGAAATAAAACTATAAGTAGGTGTATTTATATAAGTACCATAAAATCACATTAACATCGACGCCTGAATCTTTCCAAAGTAGGTAGGTAATATCTGTCAGTGTTCGAAAGGTTACAAAGTAGGTAGTCTTCTATGGTAACATGTTTATTTCTTTTTTATTCTGCCTTGAAAGTAGGTAGGTACCTCGAAGATCATATAAATAAACTTTAGCTGGTAACAGGAGCGTATAAAAAAAATAGGAAGGGTAAAGATTTTTCAAATTTTAAAATTAAAAAATATTAAATTATAAATATTTATTCATAATTATCTGTCACTTTTTCTATTTTTTTTTAAATGGGAAGTTTTTTGTTTTTTTTTTACTTACGCACGTCGGCGGCCCCCGTACCCCGGGGGCCCCGTGTAATTGATGCGGCAGAAATGGCGGTAGCTACGCCCCTGGCAGGGAAGCCGTCGGCTTTAATGTGTTTTCCATCACAAAGTATTCATAAAAACCTGTATATCCCATTTTCTTTTCAACAGTGAGAATTTTCCTATCGACGATTTCTTTATTCGCTTCGCGTCATAAATTACCATAATTGAAACACAAAGTATTTATGGGAATATAAAAATATTTTCTTGAAGCTTTTTCCAACTTAGTCGAGGACAAAATATAGAGCATAATATAGGACACTTTTCTTTATCAACGCAAAATCTCGAATCCCAGGATCGAGGTTACTTTGGACAAACTCGAGATGGATTCGCAAGAGTACCTAAGTAGGTATAACATACCATAAGCCATTTATTATATAAACACCGCGCTGAATTATTTACAACTGAAACTTCAAACATAACAGAAGCTCACGACTTTGGGGTAGTCAGAGGTACATCCATCGCAAGATGAACTAAGTACCCACGCCTCACCGAGATTTCTGTTAAACCAACGTAATAGGTAGTGAGGCATATCGCCGAACCAACTATATTAGTGAAAACTGCACTTAAAACAAATAAATAACTCATCTAAGTATTTCCTCATACTTATTGGTAATTTCTTCAGAAAGTTGATTGTAATAAACTTGTTTTGTTTACCATTTAACAAGTACTTCCGTCGTAATTCGTCATTATAGCTCTGTAGCTCTATGAAGATTTATATTGCCCGAGTTTCCAGAACATTTAACAAGGAATTATTGTCTATTTACTTAGATCTACGGCATGTTACTTGAGACGAAAACTTATTTCGTTTTCCATCTTCTTCTTATCGTGTCGATGGCAAACTAAATAATAAATCACCTTCCTGATACTATTAAAAATGAAACCAACGAAATATCTTTTATAAAACAACTAAAGCTACTACTTATCACTAAAAGCTGTTACACAGTTAATGGTGCTAATTCCTGTAAATACCATCTAATTTTATTTTAAGTTATATCTGTCATTTTCTTATCCGCCGAAAAGGAAAGGGACGGGTAATTGACAAGCATAAAATTTATGGAACACACGTCAATTTTAAGCACAAATCTAAACCAACCGTCTAAAAATTTTACATCAGTTAATAACCCGACACATTCATTTACTCATTCTTCCTAAAATTAAGAGCTGTGAATCATCCGTCCCTTTCCTTTTCGACGGATATGAAAATGACGGATATAACTTAAAATAAAATTAGGCGGTGTTTGCAGGAATCGGGGCCAATGAGTATATAAATGATAAATTAAAATGAATATTCTTAATAACATTTTATAAATTAAATCATAGTAAACAGTTAAAATATAAGTGCAATAATATTGTTAAAATGTATGATAAATATAAATTGCATCACCGACTAATAATTAAGTATGTTGTCCTCTCTACCAGTTGCAGTGCCCTTACCGGGTCCATGTTGATACTATAATACTTCTGTATTTTTATAACACCACAATTTGTACGAACACATGGTCGCAATAAAACATTTCTATTTCTAAAATAATAGAAAAGCAGGAGACACAATGGTAGTGATTCCAGCTGACACCTCCCAATTTAATTTTAAGTTACACCTGTCATTTTCTTATCCGCTGAAAAGGAAAGAGACGAGTGATCGTTATGCTTAAAACTTATGGAGCACACGTAAATTCCAAAACAGGAACTTTGGCGTTAACCCGACAGAATTAGGTTGACAGCCCACGTCAACGTAATTCTGTACCAGATAGATGTCTATGTATCCGGATTATTCAGAAATACAAGTTAACCTCACACACTCACACTCACACGTTCAAATACGCTACTTATTTGATTTTCAAATTAGCGTCCGAGACAATAAATCTGCTATATCTAACTCGATAAAAGTAAACAAAGAAAAATACTTTTGGACCCCTTAAGCTTAAGACTTCACTTATTGAAGAAAAATGAGTAGAACGGAACGTAAGATTGATAAAAAAGTAATTAATGGGGATCTGGTTGTTTATGATATGAATTTCGAATGGCTAATGAATGGGACGGAAGGAAGTTTTTTTCATTGGGGTCGGAGTGTAAATTATTATTATTATTATTTATTTTATTTACAGACATTTGTCCATAGTTTGTTAGTAACAATTTTCTTACTCTCTAATGTTAGTAACTAAAAATAATGCACAAATCAGTTCCTGTCAGTCAGTCGGTATGGAGCTTCATCCACCTGCGCAGCAGTGGAGAGTCCCACCTGTCTGCGAACACACTCAGGATGGTGCTGGTGGTGCCCCGGACGCGCGCTAGTAGGGACGCGCACCGCTTCCAAAGTGCATTTTTTTTTTTTTGTAAAAAAGGAGAAAATAAATAGTGGGAATATAAAAAAAAATATCCCTTTTAACTCTATACCTATTCTACATTAATTCCCACACATCTTCAAATTGCCATAATATCAATGGCACCGCGTATTACATTTCTAATGTATATAAGTAAATATTATGAGAATCGTGTGAAAGTCTCATTTGTTATTCTTATTCAGCAGTTTATATTCTTCGTATGGGAATATTATTAAGGAAAACAATCGCAATAATGCATTATTAAAGCGCTATCGTACTTTTAAAATAGACTTTTACTTTTCTGCTTTATACTTTCTTGACTAAGAGAAACTTATAGTAGGTACCATAATCAGGGGCGTGGTGAAAAAGCCCCAAAGCCATTCAAAAGGGGTTTAAAGGCCACATAGAAGCAATTAATCTAAAAAGCAATATTGCTTTTTGACATTTTGTTGGTGAAGGTGTTTTACAACTAATAGCCCGGACCAACGGCTTAACATGCCCTCCGAAGCACGGAATCATCTTACTTTTTCCGACAATCAGATGATTCAAGTTTGCAATGTTCTTACCAAACAAAGGACAGCCTCATAAAGTGATTTCGACATTGTCTCCATCGGGAATCAAACCCGGACCTCCAAATCATAGAGTCATAGATTGAGTGGAGGCTTTTGCCCAGCAGTGGGAACGTTATATTATGACTAAATTTGTTGGCATTGCGCTCTTATTTTTATATGCGCAAATGTCAAATTTGTTTTTTAAACGAATTGCTTCGATGTGGCGTTTTTAAACCCCGAGTTTTCCGCATTTTGACTTTAAGATGGTCCATTATACGTGCAAGTAACATAATAAAAGTAAACTACTAAAATTGCTGCGTCAGCACCTTTGCCGCTAGTCACCTAAGTCGGACGGTTAGAAAACCCGGGGCTGCAGCGGAATGCGCAGCGGTGAAAAAGCGGGAAAAATACTCAGCCCTCGCCCAGCAATATATTTTCGTGCCGTTCGCGGTGGAAGCTGCGGGCTCCTGGTGTGTGGAGGCGAAGGCATTTGTGGCTGAGGTGGGCCGCGATTGAGAGAACGTGGTTATGACGCCCGCTCCGGTTCGTACCTTGTGCAACGGTTGTCCATCGCTATCCAGCGTGGAAACGCGGCGAGTTTGATGGGCACCTTTGCGCCGGGAATGACACGAGGTGGATTATTTGAACATGACGCACGTGCACATAGACGTTAATTCACTGATGTTGGATTAATTTAAAATTCATTTAATTATCATTTTTTATCTATGTGTAATTAGACTAAGTTTTTATAGTTATTTTAATTAAAAAAAAAAAACATTAAAAAAAAAAAAACTACTAAAAGACTATACTTACTTAATTATGTTTGTGCATGTATGGCGTATAATATTTTGTCTGTAGTTCAGCAGCGCGAAAGAATTCCAAGTCTATGGGTCTGCACAAAACGTTTTCTTATTGATTTAACTAGTCTAAAGTCATCGAACCAATTTTGTTTCCATGTAATTCTATTTCTCTGGGTCGTGACCCGTAACCGCCGTATTTTAAAATGGTAATACGATATTATTGGTAAGAGAGGTAGGGTTACCATTAGGCAGAAATTTTATAAGCTGGTGGCAACCGTGTTCGTAGAGCCGAAGGTACCTACCTCTACAATCTCTCTCTGTAGAATCTACATACACAGACACACTTAGGTACCTACATGTCAAATACTCGTATAGCCAGGTAGGTACCTTCGGCTCTATCTATATTGTATCTACATTGTAGATACTTAATAGTAGTAGTTATGAAACTGTTTGGAAGACCTAGGAGGACGTACATTGACCAAATTCGAGATGTCGTTAGAAAAGGTTTAGTACGATCTACTCTGAACCGGCATGCGCGTATGAAACGATTGATGAATGTGGAGGAAGCAAGAGAAGTATGTCAGGATTGAAGCAAATGGAATTCCATAGTCTCTGCTTACCCCTGTGGGGAATAGGCGTGAGTGTTGTAACTGTATAATATGTAGATCTCATTAAGATACCATGGTGGCGCCACCATAGTCCCACCTTTAATAAAATGTACCTAAACAGTTTTATGCAGTAAAACAACGTTTATAAGGTGTCCTAATGAAATAGGGCCCTTAGGAATCACATGAGTAATATATTATAATAGTCAGCCTAAAATAAAATCCACAGATCTTTTATTTATTTATTTGGCACACCAACAGTTACTACAATATATTCATGCATCATAATACATTTAAATCATTATATCTCATTGCGTAACTAATTAAAGGTGAGCACTGCATGCAAAAGAAGAAAGGAAAAAGAAACGAGTTTACAAAAATGCTAACTTAGAAATCAGAAGCCTGTTCAAAGTGATCAAAAATCTATCTCATCTTTTATTAAATATAATATATTTTTTACTCTTTGATGCGAAATGGAATAGACCACGAAAAAAAATTCCCTGTTCGAGTGTTCTAACCTTTCCTCATAATAATTCGCCAACAATTTCATTATGGTAACCCTATAAGCAATGGAATTGCGCGGTGATCCAGAACACGCAATAGGTGAATGAGCAAGCGGAAGGAACGTACAACGTTATATATAGATATGTACGTAGCTATACACAGAGATAGCTATATACTTAGGTATACGAAGTGTTATGGGTAAATGTATCTATATCTTAACAGGAAGAGAGTTGCAAGTTATCTGTCTCTCTTGATCCATAAGTTTGGAACGGCCTGCTTTGAATTATTATAGTAGGTTAGCATAAGTATTACCTACATTATTAAAGGTACGGCTTCTTGATTATCTTCGTTTTTGTCACTGTACCGGTCTTAACCAAACTAGGGATCACAAAGTGATTTGTCCCCACCGGGACCTCCATATCGTGAGCAGAAAACTCAACCACTGGACCACGGAGGCCGGAGGCTAATCACCTGATTGTCCAGAAGTAAGATGATCCGTGCTTCGGAAGGTACGTTAACCCGTTGGCCCGGTTACTACGTACTGATGTAAGTACGTAGTGGTTACTTGAGTCACGTCAGGGGCCTTTAGCGGCTCAAAAATAACCCTGACACCAGGGTTGATGAGGTTGGCCATCCACCTTACAACCCACACGATAGATAGAAGACGGTCACGGAGTTACACTTGAGCTATTATTTTCACTAATACAATTGGCTCAATTAATCGCTAATCTGATTTGCGCATTTTTTTATTGTCAATGAGACACAAATTATTTAAGCAAAATATTGCAGATACGTCAGTTTGCAAATTCAGCAACGAATTATTTATTATAAACGGCAATACGACTCATCACCTATCACATTGGTCTAACAGAAAGCTCGGTGAGCCGTGACTACTTAGTTCATCATGCGATTAATGTACCTCTGACTACCCGAATTGGGTAGTTTCCTAAGTCGAAGATTAATCATAAAATTCTGATTAAATGATAAAGACAGATCTAAAGGTGACAAAAAACGTTTTCCTTTTTCTATTTATCTTATTTATGAATTTTAATAAAGAAAAATTAAATAATAATTGCGATATTTTGTCACGTTTTAGTCGCAAGTTCATGTTATGTTGGAAATTGTATACAGTAACAAGCAAACACTCACTCCCACTCAAACTTCATACATTCGTTTGTTTTCATTTTGTCACACTCTAATAAGCTACGGAAACCATTCTCACTATTACATTTATAATGCTCTTTAAGTTCAAATATTTGATATGAGAAACTACTTCACTATTCATATAGCAGACAACTAATTTAGAGTTTACTTAAGCATCGTGCATGCATGGTTCACACCAGCTAAAAGCTTTGATATTCTTGTGCGAGCTGACATAAGCAGAAGCATGTTAGACATAGATTCGCTTCAGTGGTCACTTCTGGGATTTCGTATAATACATCATTACAATGTATAAGTCATCATAGCAAAAATTTAAGGAAAGGCAGGAAGGGGTAGACTTACGAGAACATTTATGAAGATAAAAAAGAGAAGGTGCAGGTCGTACCGTATCAGGAGGTGGGATTTGGCGAGAAGAGGAGAGGAATGGCGATTACTCCATCGTCAAAATCGCAGCTCTTAAATAAAGAGAGTATGTATAAGCGCTGCGGATGATTAGTGTGTGAAGATTGTTTTAAAAACTATGTTTTGTTTTTGAACTTCCAATTTCGTGAAGGTTTGTGCCCAATACCTATGCGACGATGTCACAAACAGATTCCACTTCGGAATACCCATTAGTAACCCTGGCACCAGGGTTCATGAGGTTGGTAATCCACCTCACAATACAGTATAAGCAGTTCTTCGAAAGGACCACCTTATGGTTTCCTGAAAGAATTACTTTAAGCGATAAGGCAGCCATTTGCCGTGTAGCAGTTAAGTCACTTTTGTAACTATTTGATTTTATTTTGGTGTAATAAAGTGTAATTCAAATTCAAAAATATCTTTATTCTGTGGTTAACATAGTTACACTTTGAATTGTCAATTTTTACATAACGAATGTCTCATTCGCTAACTATGATATCTTCTCACAACCTGTATAGGCGAGGGAAGGAAGCTGCAACAAAAACCTCGGTGTTAGTCCATGTTAACATAGTTTTACACACGATGTGTCTTTTGTTGAAATAAGAAGCTCGCATTAGTCACAATTTTTCCCAATAATAAGTGAAGTTATGGCCAAATGAAGATACACAGAACACGTTTAAATAACCTTTATTTACTCTTGACTGTAATCGTGTAAATGGTCGGTTTTTGACCTAGGGAACAAAGGTTTGATCCTCACTTGTTATAAGGTTTCTTAGACTTAAGTGCGGATAAGATCAGCTAGGTGACAGTTTAACAAAAGGTCAATGTTGAGTGGAAAGCTCAATTACTTATTATATATTGCTAGACTTTAAGGCCTTATCTTATATCTTTTACCAAGTTTTTTACAAATAAATTGTATTCAGTTCAATAACTCTTTTTTATGAATACCTTTTGTGACTGTTCAGTTACACACGGATTTTTTTTTATTTAAAATCAAAATATACTATTACATGAAATTCATATATTACGACACTGAAACTCTTAAAGGGTTTAAAGTGTGTCAAGTTCACGTCTGGCAGTAATGGTCTTAAATAACACTTGGCTAAAAAAAATACTGATTGATTGAATCCACTCTTTTAGTATGTACAGAGAAATTGACAAATATAAGTTGCTAAAATTCAATCTGTCTTAAGCATCCCATACAAGCACTGATAAGAAACGTGCCAACTCCTTAGAAAGTTTCCGGTTAACTTGCCAAAGTCTGCACGGTAACGATCCCATGTAACGAAGGGGATTTCGGGATATCCACAGATTCCCGGGATTTGTAGACCTTTGAACAGCTGAATAACGTATAAAGACCATTGACGTAAAATCGTAGTCCCACAAAAAACATTACTGTTAAGAAAGCAGACTTCCCGATTGGTTTATTGAGCTAAAATGCCATGTTTGAATACATCGAACCATACACCTAACCTGTAATAAAAACTTTGTCTAAAAAATAATGACATGGACTAAGGAATAATACCCCGCTGAGCTTGGTTTAGCTCCAGACCCCCCCCCCCTCGGTCTTACTTTAGTCTTTAATCGTAAGGGCATCAGACACACGCACACAGTTGCGCGTGTACGACAACGTCAATGTGTAGTGTCTGTATATAACGAGGTCTTTCGTATGAAGTGTCCGGGGTATGATAATGATACTTGTAATGTAAACGAACCACTTAGAAAATAAATATCTGCGGGGAACATTACATAGCTCATCAGGAACGGAAACTTGGGAATTTATGGCATGAGACATAGTCGGCTTGGGTATTTAACTCACATTGTGGCTTGTGGAAATTCTCCTACAAAGTCATTTCTGTGCGTTGCGTCATGTCAGTTTTAGCCAAGCATCGGAAACATGTTTTGTTATGTTTCACTCGAAAAGAAATTGTTAATGCATTTTGAATTAAAAACTTACTCCGTCATATTTATTCAAGTACTTACATGCTTCCCACTTAAATTGGTGTACTAAATATCGACGTAGGTTTCAGAATGATAGTTGTTGCTGTTAACGAAATATAGAAACACACACACACACACACGTGGTTCTGTCGTCAGGATGTATGAGACATACCATTTAACGTTCGAAGCTTTTAAGTACATATATCTATATGTGTCTTAGTATAGTACGGTCACGAGCATCAATATTTATACACTTTGGTACCGTGTCACATTAATTTTTTTGACAAATTGAACTGTACCTAAGTCTCACTAAATGTCAAAAATGTTAGTGCGACAGAGTCCTAAAGTGGGTACATTATATTGCTCATGACTGTATATCTAAGTACATAATCCGTACTATCTTTCTGCATATATTTCATTATGATACGCGATACTACATAGGCGGTCCTGACGTTCACCTTAAATTGTACGATAAGTCGGGTAGTAAACAGGGACCTGTTACTAAATGTAAACATTGATGTGTACCTTATATGATACTACGTAAAAGAATTATCTGACAGAGGGATCTGTCCTTTCTTACATGAAGCACCATTGGTGTGGGCGTTAGGCTGATCCCGACACCATAAGGGTCATCAATTCATAATATTCTTAAGACATCGTATCAAAAGTGGCTGCAAGTTGTCTTTGATTACTTCTGGCTCTGCCAACCATGTTAGGGATTACGGTCGTAAGTTTATGTATGTATGAGAGAGATTCTAGTACTTAGATAAGTATAAATATCAAAATATATCCAGTTCCATATATTTCTCAACGCCAATAAATTTAAAGTGACATAAAGACCCTTATGGGAGAAAGCATGTTTGGTATTCAGTCGATCTTGTCTATTCACAGTAGTGAGCATTTACGACTGTCTGTATAGGAGCTACTATATCTGTTCAGGTTTAATGATAATAAAAACAGTATAACAGCTTCACGGACACACGATTGAACTCACATACACAGTAACTTAAGACTATCAACTACAGTGTATTCGGGAAAATTTTGACACTTAAATGTAGCATTTTACGAGTGCGAGAAATGACTGTTATAATAGTATAAGGTCGGCATAATCGGCATTGCGAAGTGTCCACGCTTTTATGACACTCACTAGTTCTACGTTATTTCTTCATTTCATTTCACATAACATAAGCTTATGACTATGTCACAATAGGGTAGTTCATCAGTTACTTTTTTCTAAACGTCAAAATACGAACTTACTATGGAATGTGTATGAAAAAGCAACTTGTGACGTCATAGAAAAAGTGACAAAATATCGCAATTGTTATTTAATTTTTCTTTATTAAAATTCATAAATAAGTTAAATAGAAAAAGGAAAACGTTTTTTGTCAGCTTTAGATCTGTCTTAATTTAGTAATCAGAATTTTATGATTTATTTTCAACTTAGGAAACTACCCAATTCGGGTTGTCAGAGGTATATCCATGGCAAGATGAACTAAGTATCCACACCTTACCGAGCTTGATGTTAGAACAACGTGATAGGTGATGAGCCGCATCGCCGTCTATAATGGTCGAGCCAACTTTGTTAGATGAATACTAATATACTAACTCATTGGTGCACCACATTGACTACTCATGACGTTTCATTTCATTCTTTATATAATATTTTGATGTAGTTGTTACACTGTAAGTTTATATTGTAAGTACTTAGTTGAGGTACGATTACCTCCCAGTAGATAGACCGTTGAACTCACGCGCACTTCCTGTGGATTAAGATAATAATTTAGTATAGTACAATCTTACCGATGCCAGTTACCATCCAGATTCGAAAAGTTTAAAAAATACCAAAGTTTTTTTATGCATGTTAATATTTTTACAATTATTAAGTACTGAAATAAATATTTATTTCACAGATGTTCTATTTGCACTTTATTGAGTTACTTTAAACACATAATATTATACCAAGTTGGATGGAAACCCTATCCCAAATAACCTACTTAGGAAAATAATGAATGAACGTAATAACTAAATGAATTACAAAAGCAGTTTTAAGTCCAGTGAGTGACTAAGTGATAAATAGTGAGTGTTTAGATCGATGAACTCTTGCGCACACCTCGTGACCGGTCCTGCGCGCGTCTATTGTTCCACCCGGATCTATACCATTGTGCGATATACACATACTTTTTATTTCCACTAAAGTAAATCGTGGATTCGATATTTACTGCGATTTGTGAGATGTACTTTATGATGATTTCTGAGAGTAGTGAGTGACACGTAGAAATGAAAACATCAAATCGTTTGTACTAGATACACTAAAGCATACTAAATCTGTTTTAATACAGACACAATCGACGCTTGTAATTTTAGTCGGGGTGTGCACCACCACTACAAGTTACCAGAAGATATCTTGCAACCGCAATTTTAATTGAAGTCGTAAGTTGGATAAATGACCAAACTAGACTACCGCCGTACCATACCATACTATATGGATATGCCATCATGTTGGTGCATAAGTATAGAAGAGAAACACGAGAAGAATTCTGAGAGAATCTCACACAAAGAACTATTATATACGGTGATACGGCTCACCACCGATCACGTTGGTCTAACGGAAGACGCGGTGAAGCGCGGGTACTTTGTTCATTTTGCGTTGGATGTTTCTCTGACTAACCCAATTGGGAGTATAGTCGTGAGCTTATGTTACATTAGAAATTCTCACACGAGACTTGTTGAAATATTCAATTCAAACGCATAATTCAAATGCAACTGTATTGAAATTGTTTTCGACCAGTGAGTAATTCTCGATACCGTTTGCAGTTGGCAGTGTAGTGAGTGATTCAGTGCTTTGCATCAGTGAGTTCCAATCTTTTATTGAAGGATGGATAGAACATTTTTGTTCGATACCTACTGGGGTTAGGAAGGAACAAAAATGTAGTAAATATTTGTACTCATTCTAGAAGACACAAACTTAATCTTATTTCACTTTGGTTTCGTCTAAAGTAATTGTCAATACGCCAGATAACTTTGGATACGTTTGACTTGGACTATTATAATAGAGTTGTAGCTACCCTTCCAATTCACAAATGGCTATCTGAAACTACAAGACAGCTATTGTCCACCGAATATGATCGACATTATTGACCGAAACTTCGCAGTTACAATGGAAACTATAACATTCAATACTAGCAGTCTCTACCTATAAGGTTCTCATACATATGCGGCGTAACACAACACTCCAGAGCTCAGGTTTCCTTTACCCCGCTGCTGGCTCAATAGTATGTATGTACTTGTGTGAGTGGGTGTACAAGGCCTGTACTGGTGTTTGTTTACAAGCTCGCATCAAGGGGATTCGATTAAGCCGTGTCCTTTATAGGTACGTGTAGACTTGTGTTCTAGGTGAGCTATGTAGAACTATGCTGTCTTGGTGGTTCCGTTTAGTGAAAACGGGCGGTTAGAAAGAGAGAGAGCGTTTAGACAGAGACGAAAAGGAAATTATTACAATGTTCCACATGCTTATCACCCCGGGCGTAGAAAAATGTAACGTAATAATAAGTAGCAGCACTATACCCATAGAAACAGCCAATCAGCTCGCGACAACAAACACTTCAGGACCCCGATGTCGACCCCGCCGGCGTAGTCGACGATTTCCTTCAAATCAAATCAAATGAAATATACTTTATTGCACAGAACTAAATTTCAATTAATTAGACATAACACATGAATACCGTACAATTTGGGCGCCCTTATTGCTCTAGAGCAATTTCTTCCTTCATTCATTTCCTTAATCCTCTCAGCCTGTTATTTTAAATATTGTACCGGGTTAGAGACCCCAGCGCTCCCTATTTGTCCGGCCTAGTATTTAATGTCATAGTACTATAAGTCACGCCAAATATATGAATAATATACGAATTTACCGTCGTATCGAGTTTGAATAAAAATGGAATTTGGGCAGAGCGAGCATGGCGACGCGCCGCGGGCGCAATGGAAACGGTAATGGAACTTTCATACATTTTTACTCGAATCCAAAATGGCGATAAAGATACACTGGCAACCACGTGGGAGTGCTCAAGCCTGAGGGGTTAAAAACGCCACATCAAAGCAATTCATCTAAAAATCAATAGGTATTGCTATTTCGCATTAGTTGACATTGCGTACTTATTTTCATATACGCAAATGTCAAATTGCATTATTGCTTTTCAGATTTTTTGACACGACGACGGAATTACTTTTCTATCACCTTTTTAGACCCCCTCATCTCCCAAATTTTGCTTTATTGATGAGTGAAAGTCCTCAGTGTCCCCATAAACATGTCTGCATCAAAAAAACTACAATATTTAGCCACATAGGTTACCAGCCCGTCACTTAAAATTAATGACCCATTCGTTTTATCAAGTTAAATGCGTAAATAACTTTTGCAAGTCACGATTGAAACTAATGCTGCCCCTAGTTAGTAAGCAAGCCAATAAAGTTAGGACGAGGGTTAGAATGTTTTGGAATTAAGCATAATTAAATACATGAGGATAGTTTTACGTACAGTTGCGAATATTCACATTATACATTAGTTATGGGCCAATGCGTTATTATATATAAACGGTAAACTTTATAGATTTCTAAGTAATGTTTACTGAGTTTGAAATGACGTGAACAGTAAGTTTAAATCACTGAACATATTATAAAGGTCAATTTCCCTTTGTATCCTACTTACGTAATACACATATAACCTCACGCCCGTAATCGCGAGGTGGAAAGGGCCACAAGTAGTACGAACTTGAAAACTCGCAGCTACTTTTGTAATAATGGCTCCGATTCCTGCACATCATTATCCTCAATTTAAGAGCCACGCTCTTGTCGGTGCAGCATTTTCCATGCTACTTTATTAGGGGAAAAATAGGGCAGTGGTTTCCCTCTTGCCTTCCGCCCCGCAGTACTCTGTCTGACGCAAGTGGGATGGCGCCCAGAGTAGTCTATTACAAAGCCATACTAGGACTCCTGTCCTCCGCCTCTGAATAGTACTGATAGTTACTGCTGCCCTCTGTCAGGTTCCAGGTTACAGTCCCTGTGACTTGCCCCTTCCGTCCTGCATTGCCGTACCGATGGCTCCCATCTTCGCCTCTGCAAGCGTTGAGGTCTTCACCCATATCCCTGGGCAAGGGTTCTACGTTATACCCCGTAGGTCTTGGTCCCTATTCGAACTCAGCCACCATCTCACTCCGGCCTACTGAAGTAAGAGGCGCCCACCCGCCCGCGATTCCTGCACACACACCCTAATTTTATTTTAAGTTATACCTGTCGGTTTCTTATCCGCCGAATAGGAAAGGGACGGATGATTGACAACTGTGAATTTTAAAATCAATTAATAACCTGGGCGAATAAAATAGGCATCTCGCTCGTATGCAATCCGTTTGACGTGTGCTGTCAACTTAATTCTTTTGGGTTATTGGGCAATATAAAATTTTAAAATTGAACTGCCTAAAATTCACTTGCTTGCTTTCCTTTTCGGCGGATAAGAAAATGACAGGCATAACTCAAAATAAACTTAGATGGTGTTTAATGGAATCAGCACCAATATAAAGTCTTAAAATTGATATATGTTGATAGGGATCTTACCTATGGTTGATTGTCTGCCAAATTATAATAATAATAACTTATCAAATTATATATATTATTTGATTTAAATTAAATGTATTTTACATATTTTTTATAACTTACCAAATTGGTAAAATTACCAAACTACGAAGAGATAATTCCAAAATTCCAAAATTGAATTATCACTTCGTAGATACCTACATAATCTTGGGGAATGGAGTGGAATTCTTTGCCGTCTTCTGTTTTTCCGAATGCATATAACCCGTGCTTTCAAGGCCAGAGTGAACAGGCACCTTCTGGGCGAGGGCATCTTAGGTCTTGTCAATGCCTTCGAGCAAGTCTGGGGCCAAGAACAAACCCATCAAAGGTAAAAAAAATCTATGTTTAATATTACCTACTGAAAAAAAGATAAGCGCTAAAATAAATTAACTGAACCCTGTTCCAGTTTGTTTTTGAAATAAAAAGAAAATGCGATGTATGTATAAGAAGTTAGAAGAAAGACAAAAGTGGAATGAAGCAAACAGAACAATAAATCTAATTCTGTCGAAATTGGATATTAGATGTCCGAGCAAAAACACGCGATACAGCTATACTTTTTACATATTGAACTTTAACAATAAGTGTATATGCCTCATGCTGAGGTCATCGTCTCCCTAGCATTATCCCGTTTTTCACAGGGACCTCTTACCTAACCTGAAGATTTGAAAGGTCCGGTTTTTTACAGAAGCGACTGCCTGTCTGACCTTCTCACCCGGAAAATCAGCCCAATACAGGTTAGGTCACATACCTCCGAAAACACATTTCTCGGCAATATGTTACTTCACCGCTGAGCACGTGATAATCATTTTTGATCCAAACATGAATTCGAAAACAAATTCGACAGTTAGTTCTTTAAGCCTGTGCTGGTTTCGAACCAGCGACCTATAACAGATTTAATAAGTACGTGGAATAACTTCTCAATAACAAACCATTTCCACCAGTTAACCTAAATAGATATATATAAACAAAAGACATAAACGCTTCACAGCCTCAAAGCGAAATGCATTCTTCTGCTCATATCGGATGGTGGGTAATATCGCTATAGAATAAAAAAACTATCGAGTCGTGTTTGCAATGCAAATATTACTCTGCAAGTATTAACTTGCCGCTATAAAATACGAGTATTTATTTAATAATAATGCGTTTAGTCGTAGAATATAGGTTATCGGAGCGAGTTCGTGACCAACCGCTGAACTAACAACTTTGCCAATATCACAACTGGATGCTCAGCTGTTGTCCAGTTGGGACAAAGACAATTTTAGTATGTTCTATATTTAGTATTTATATCAGTGTAGTCTATCAGAGGAGTCAGGTGTTAGGTGTCCTCACAGAAGTGTAATAGACACAAAAACGGCCCCCGTGGTCCAGTGGTTAAGCGTTGGGCTTACGACCCGGAATTTCTGGATGCGATTCTCGTTTGGAAAACGTCAAAAAACACTTTGTGAGACTTTTCCTGGTTTAGTCAGGATATTGCAGGCTGAAATCTGATTGTCCTGAATGTAAGATAGATCCGGGCTTTGGAGGACACGTTAAGCAGTCTGTCTTAGTAGGTATGGTCGACAAGTACAACCGAGCAAGACCTCTACACGATCGTGCTCGTCTTAGTCGCCGATTGGGTAGTGGGGGCTTAGAGAAATCCTGGAGAAGCTATACTTGTCAGATAGTGAAAATGGAGAACAGGGCCTGTTTGTTATTTATCTAAACATGGCAATAATTGATTTCGGAGAAGCTTTTACAAACGTACCTATCGGTGAACTATCGACTGAGTTAGTCGAGCTAAGTGAATAATTGATTAATGGTGAATGTTGATTATTCGATTAGAGCGCTGTCATCGATTCCGCTGGTGATTCGATTCCTTCTATATACAGAGACCTAGAGACTAATGGTTGTATAGACACAGATTAAGTATCAGTTACTACGGCTACGGTATGTCTGTACAGTAATTTGTCTTTGAATCTATAATGTACGGTAATAATGAACAATGTAATGAGCTGAATGTTGTACTCAAAACAGCATCAATTCGCGTGTCTATACTTTAGGTAAATAATGCTTACTTCGAGCGAAAAAGAATGCTTAGACTACCCTTAGTATAGATTGAACTAGAAATATATTGATATTTTACTCTACAGGATTTTAGTCGTCAATATTTTAGTGTTCGGAATATTTAGTCTTCGGTATTTCAGCTTTCGGAATTTTGAGGTTTTGAGGTTTCGGATTTCAAACTTTCGGTAAAAGAAACATTTTGTGTTTTCATTTTGTATTTCGGTCTTGTGGACTTATGTATCTGTTTAAATTTTAAAGCTTAAAAGTTTAAAGCTGTTTAAATGAAGACGCGCCTCTTGTGTCCAAAAGAATGAGTACGGAACGCACGTACTCTCACAGTTCTGAAGTAAAATAAAAATTCACCACATTTGTAACGGAAGGAAAATGTTTTATTTTTCGAACAGTAACTAGTTTTAGGCCCCTGCCGATGACATGTTGATAATAACCCACAAAATATAGCATTTGTTCAATTTTCCCCGTGTCAAATTATCGACATCAATTTTTTCTCCGTTCCATAACCGTAAGAAACAAATGGAATTGAAAGAGATCGCTTTGTCCCAAATGAGCGAACAGTCCTGATGTATAATTCATGTTCTTCGCCCTCTGATGTCCGTTACCACCCAAAAAGGGTCTTAAATTGACCGTGAATAGACACTTGTCTTCCTTCCATCTGATATATTGGAAACCAATATTAATTATCAACGGATAAATCATTCGGACCCAAAATTTTCTAGAATAGGTTTATATTTTCACCAAATGGCTTTACTTTACTCTATGATCTTAATTAATAACCGACTTCAAAAAAGGAAGAGGTTCTCAATTCATCGGGACTTTTCCGTTCAGTAATATAAATCCCTGGTAACAAAGTAACGGAACAGATGGCAAAGTAAGATTGGACAAAGTTAGACAGAAACAGGCCAGTGTGACAGCCTTAAATAATCTAATCCACAAACTTACAAAGAGCTTGATGAAACTCCCTGGAAAAGAATTTCTGCAAAGACAAACATTTGCTTTGAAGAGAAGTAGGAAGGAAGGAATTTTCGGCTTTAGGAATTCCTTTCAAACAAATAAAGTACTTACGAGGTATTTAAAGCGTACTTGTGTGAGGTCGGGCCAGGGTGTACCGAGAGGGTCGTATAAACAACGTTAATAATGGTCAAACAAACCGCACTTAACTGTCGTTTGTTTTATGGGAAATGAAAGCACACCTGAACCCAAGAGGGTTCACCGCATCCCTACAAGTATCTCGAGTCCCCAACATAACCAAACTCACGGCGCACGCCCGTAATTTTAAGCCCCAAGACAGTTACAGCTACTTAAGTTACTCTGAAAATAAAACCCCCGTTTCTTCTTAAAGATCATTACAGAACTTTCAAGTAGGCTTCGTCTCCTGTAATCAGCTTAAAACTTATTCAAATTAAATGATCTCTCAGCGAGTTTCCTTAGCATCTTAATGCGTATTGCACGGTTCATTCTGTAATTATAGTTGTGTTGTCGCTGTAAAATGGTTACTGCCTTTGAGCCTCTCAAGTTTTATTGCAGAGGACGTTAGATGCCTACTATTATTGTGCAAACAGTATTCTTGGGTGTGGGTCCCTCCCTGTCGGTAACAATATCACCCTCGCGACAAGTGACGTCAGCAGGTTGAAATAACGACTTGCTCCTACCCTATATATCTATGTTATTTGGGTAAAATGCCTACTTTCCGTGAGTATAATTTTCGTGTTACGTCTTTGTATTCAGATTGGGTTGAAAAATGCAAAAATAGAGTTCATTATTCGTATTTTATATAATAATGGACTGAGCCTTTTAATTTAAATGGATGTTTACAACGTAGGGTCAAGGAAAAGGGGGATTAGGCACGGGTGAATAGGCATTTTCTGGGTAAGCTCGTTCCAACGTCGAACTCTTCTCCTTGTGGAAGAACGAAGTCAAGAGCAAACCCATCTTAATTAAAAAAAAATAGGTGGAAATAGAATCTAACGTCGTATCTCCATGATGCAATCTTATTGATTTAGTTTACACGTGGCAGGTTCAGCTCGTGGCACTTTCATCAGAACACTATTAAAGGTCAAACAAAGAATTCCACGCAACAATGAGGAAGTTTCCATGGTAAGGTCCTCAAAATCAATATAGATGGCGCTGTACAGTTCTTTCTTCGTTTAACCTTTAAATTTCATGGATAACGGCACATGCATCTTTCATATTTGTTTTTGGGTATAAATGATGACCTTTTTTCTTACACCCAGGCACAATTGCATCTTCTACCCATTATTATTCTGATCAAAATAAAGAGAAGTAATATAGGTAGCAACAATTGATTTTATTTATGCTTACGCCCTTACTTATTTTGGAATAATTATGTACCCAAGGAATGAGAAATGAAAAAAATAAATGAGAAATGAATGAGTAATGAGTGTCCTTTATATATGTTGTTGTGCAATAAAGTATTATTGATTGATTGATTGAGAAAATAGGTAATTATCACGTTTAAACTGAACAACGCCATCTGTATTATTTTTGGGGATCTTAGCCTGGAAAGTCCCTATTAGTGTAATGTGAGGATCCATAGTAGAATTTCGTATTCAATACAAGGTGTCTCCTAATCAATTATGGCTCTACCACTTAATATTCACTTAGAATCCTGAGCTGAAGCATCCCCTTCAGTTCTTAATTACGATGTCACTAACATCCTGTATATTTTATTATTATTATTAGCCTGTGTGATCCCACTGCTGGGCAAAGGCATCCCCCATGTCTTTCCAAGTATCCCGGTTCTGCTCTATCCAGTCTTTTCGATAACCGTCGAGATCATCGCGCCATCGTTTCCGGGGTCTACCACGTCTACGGTGTCCGTCCTATCCTATATCGGATATATATACTAGTGTACTATATCCTCTGGCGAAGAGGATATAGTATTGTCTGGAAGAGATCGCTCTTAGCGATAAGGCCGCCTTTGCCCACCTTAGAATGAGTTTATCCTGTGAATGTTTTGTAAAGTGTGCAATAAAGTGTTTTTTATATTTGTCGTGTATATTTTATTATTAAATATTTTTTGAGATAACCAATCTAAACCAGTTTTTCTCTTGCCAACAGAAAACACGTTCACCGTAGTAGTAGAGAAGGACGGGCGCGGGCTGGGGATGTCGGTGTGCGGGGGCGGAGGCCTAGTGCGGATCCGCAGGCTGTACCCGCCGCAGCCCGCATGGCGTACCGGCCGGCTCGCCCCGCGGGACTTACTGCTCGCTGCCAACAACGTACCGCTCGCCGGACTTACCACCTACGTGAGTACACTGACTGTAACAGCTGCTGAAAAAATATACAGTCCCCTTACTCCATTGGTTGAGCGTTGACAACAAGGTCCTAAGTTCGAATCCCGTTAGGAAAATAATCACAAAAAACACTTTAGGATCCCTAATTTGGTTAGGAGGCAGGCTGATCACCCGTTTGTTCGAGTAAGATGATACATGCTTCGGAAGGCACGTTAAGCCAGCAGTAGGTTCCGGATACTATTTATTTTTCCCCAATAAATATTTCGTTACATAAGTCATGTACTGAAAATCAGCGCCATAGTCTAAGCTATGGTATTATGCCGAGGTGAAATCATTTCGGCATACATTCATAATTGTATTATGTTCTTTTAATATGTAAAACATTAGTATGTCGACTAGTGTGTAGTATGTGTGTATTATGTATGTAATAAGTATTTTTTCTTTCTTCCTTTTCATGTGGGTCTATTGCAGATCAAATTAACCCTGACACAAGGTTGAAGAAGTTTGTCATTGATCTGACCATATACGATCGACATAGGGTGACATGTTCTATGTTTCTCAAGAAGAGTAAAAGATGTTCCGCAAAAAAAAAACTTGCCAATTCGCTAAGTGCAGAACCAACAGACGACAGCACTCGTTAATAATAATTGTTTGTTTATCCCCTAAGTCCAAAAACACATGAAATATGCGAGAACTATTTGTGTTTAAACAGTTTAAACAAATGGTTTCCAGTAAGGATATACAAACAACTAATCGAGTTCCAGAGAAAGAAGTGTACAAAATGTAATTATACTTAAAAACTGGAGTAGCTTATATAATTTACCAAGGCGACAGAGATTCCCAGCAACAGACTGTTAAAAGCATTTTGCTACTAAAGTTTGCTCTCGCTTTAAAACCGAACCAGCAATAAATTCAACATGTACAAATAAAGCAACTTGCAATAGTTTCGTTCTACTTTGACAAGTCATTATTTAGTTAACCACAATGTTTAATTGGCGCTGACCACAGTGTCCAAAAGCCAATCGGATGTAAGCTAAGTATTGAATATAATTATATAACCAGTTGTGATACCTAGTATGGAAACGACTGGCATAACCCAGGTGAGAGCCCTCAGTTCTCCCCATTTGACCGCCTAAGTACGTAATGCCATTTACGGCAAATCTATAAGTCACGTCAACAAAAATAGCATAAAATTATACTCAAAATACAAATATACCTTATTGCACACAACATATAAAACAAGTTTTACACACATTGAAGAAAGATACAATACAATCGCAATACAATTCAAGCAGCAATTTCTTCCAGGCAACCAGTGGTAAAACATTTATCACAATTTCGTCCGGGGCGACAAAATCAAAATCAATGTGCACTTCAATAAAACTCATGATTATAAAGTTTTGACCGGTGATGGACGGATGGATAAACCGGTGATAGTTTAGAATACTCTAAACCAATACTTTGTTCAATTAATTGTAGATACTTTAGAGATCTTTAGAGATGATTGGGAAGTATGAATGTGTGCGACCCTAGAGGGTTGGCAGGACCTCTAGGTGAGCCTCTACGTTGGCTTGTGCGTTAGGAATTCAGAAGTAAAACACTGTATTGAAGTTCAGAGTCTATTGTCCAAATATATATCAGCTGATACAATCATACATTTAGTACAAACAATCACGTGTTTTATCAACAGGATTAATTCGCGTGTTGTCCGATACCCTGACACGTAGAGACTGAAGCTGCTATGACGCGAGGTGCTGCCTGAGCTGCCTCCGCTAGCCATGCGCTAGCGCTGTGTAACCTACAATACGAAGAGTGTCTGGTAGCGATTAGTTTCTAATTTCAATTTTTGTAGGGGCTTTAAAACAGTTCATCCTGGCTACCGACAGTCATCAGGCCACTTCAAACTTGTGACAATTTTGTTGGCTGAATTGAAAATATTGAACGGAAATAGGTAGTTTCCTAGGTCAAATATCAATCATGAAATTATGATTACTAACGCAAGACAGATCTAAAACTGACGAAAAACAATTGTTTTTGTCTATTTAATTTATTTATGAATTTTTAATCAAGAAATAATAAAAATCAGTCAAAAAGAAAATTGAGTTTGATTTTCATTTTTATTCATCAAACTGGCTTCTATGTATCACATGATTAGCATTTTGATAATTTATTCCGTATTACCAACCCCTTCAAGTGTCTTATGCGAATGAGTAGTAGAGTTTAGTCTGCCATGTTTAACTTTGACTGATTCGGACTGCAACGCAATGTAGAATGCAAATTCATCGCCAAAGCGACAGAGCACCGGACTTGTTTTGACGACTTAAGTATTCACAGAAGCGAATTCCTATTTAGTTATACTTGGAATGGTTAAGCAGTTTGTTGAAGTACAGATGTCGACGGTTTTTTAATAAAGCCTTCGGAATTTGTAATAAATTGAAAAGACCCCAGACCGTCAGTAAAGGAGTAAAAAAACTTTGTAGTTACATACTGTTATATGTATTTTTTTTTCGTGAGTTTTTAAATGTAACTTGACTGGATAAATGGGTAGCGCTGAGGGATCTATACATATAAGCTCACGCCATGATGATTAAAATTAAAATACAAAAAATTTCGTACATTTTATACAGAGTACCAAAGAAATCAGAAATCAGAATCATTTATTCAACGTAATTATCATGGATAAACTACGAGTAGTTGAAGGTCAATGTAACATTTTTGAATTTACGTCATTTCGCAAAGTGTTATGGCTGAGGAGAAGAAATGACAAGAAACTGCAACAGCAACACATCTTTTAAAAACCAATGGTACATACCTATTACAAGTTAACTAGAGGAACACATTCAAAATAGATTAACTCGTTACACAAGATAAAGGACTACGACTGAAAAGCCTGGCGATAAAATTGTCGCCAAGTCCAATAAAATACGAACTACAAGCAAAATTGTCCCCACTGAAATTAGCTGTGAAAAATGCTACTGAAACACTTACAATGTAGTGTAAAATAAAGTGCAATTTGAAATAACTCGTGTTGTGCGTAACAATATAAACGTAGTAAAAACGCCATTTGTCGTGTAGGTGGGGGGAGGGGGTAGGTTAGATTCCCACTGTACGCGACTAATACATTAAAAATTGGTTATTTATCCACAGACATAATATAAATAGGTATAAGATATAACGTATATATAAGCTATTTATGTTATAGAATATAAATGAAAGACAACTTCCACTTTTGAAGTTCGCGTCCAAAGAAAAAGTTGAAACGACAGTGAAAAACTCTTATTCCCATAGTTAATTTCTACGACATTCCCGAGATAATGGTGCTGATTCCTGTAGACATACCATTTTGTTGCATACCAGCAAGATTTTATGCGCCTGGGTTATTCATTCGTTTTAAAATTAACAGTTGTCAATCATCCGTCCCTTTCTTTTCCCCTCGGCCACCTACGAAACCATAGCAATGGTTCCTTTTCAGTGGATAAGAAAATGGCGGATTCAACTTAAAGGTGGAGGTGTCTGCAGGAATTGGGGCCATTCTCTCGGCGGAATTTATTTTGTTACATCATCTAATAAGTTAACAAGTAAGAAATAACAATATCGCTTCCGCCAGCACTCGCACCGAACCGAGGGTATAAACGTAAAAAGTTTATGAAAACCCGCGGCCTGCGTCAGCCGACTTTTCGTAATAAACTGTAAACCCCCCACTTGGCCGGGGGTGCTGGCGACCGCGAGACCATTTTATTACCTGTGTTGTGCAAAACAGTGTGCTGTTTTAGGGTCTACGTAATGTTCGGATACACTCGTATTGTTAACCCACTCAGAGTTTATAGTTCATAAATATACCTCGTAGATCTCGCATAACAAATAGACAACCGATCTCTGTAAAAAAGTGTCCGAGGCGCATCTTGTCACAAGAGACGATGTGTAAGGATACTAACCGATATTGCAGTTTATTTGAACAGTCATAACATCTTCATTTGAGGGGATGAATTTATACTATCTACATAACTTATATACATACATACATAACCAGTCTATATACGTCCCACTGCTGGGCACAGGCCTCCCCTCAATCAACCGGAGTGGGTATGGAGCATACTCCACCACGCTGCTCCAATGCAGGTTGGTGGAGGTGTTTTTACGGCTAATAGCCGAGACCAACGGCTTAACGTGCCCTCCGAAACACGGAATCATCTTACTTTTTCGGACAATCAGGCGATTCAAGCCTGAAAAGTCCTTATCAAACAAAGGACAGTCTCACAAAGTGATTTCGACAATGTCCCCATCGGGAATCGAACCCGGACCTCCAGATCGTGAGCTTAACGCTCTAACCACTAGACCACGGAGGCTGTTCATAACTATATAGCCACGGAGGCTGTTCACGGTATAATAACTTAATGTTTACTTATTTACAACACGGTTCGGACGCTTTTCTTTTAGAAAAACCTCCTTAGCGAATGTGAGTCTATTTGTTGATAGGATGTTTACCTGTCTTGATTAATTTGACAGAAGGAACAGCCAAGTTCGCAACAGACAATATTGGGAAGGTATATTTTTGAATAGCAGTAAATGCATGCGTATCTCAGATGTACCGTATACGCCTACCTCTAAGTACCCCTAATTACATTATAATGTCCTTTGTGTGTTTTAATGTACTTAATGATCTAATCCCTAAGTATATTATTTATAAAGTAAAAAAAATAACTTTAAAAACTAAAACCTGACTACGGAAAAATCACGCTCTGAAAAGTAAGAACAAGAAAATAGGTATATTTCTCTGAAATTCTCCCGAATAGCGATATTTAGAAGTCGTATGCCGTAGTAAGCAAACTCTTACGACAAATCGGCATACGACCACGACTATCTTCAACATACATAGCGGTCAAACACATAACCGTCCTTTTTGCTTCGCCGCAGGCGGGTAATTAGACTCAAACCATTTGTTACAGACTGCGTATACAACAATACTTATACATCATCATCATCATCATCAGCCCATTAACGTCCCCACTGCTGGGGCACGGGCCTTCCCTTTGGATGGATAGGGAGATCGGGCCTTAAACCATCACGCGGGCCCAGTGCGGATTGATGGAGCTCAATACTTATACATAGTTAATATAAACTATAATGATAATGGGGTTGGTAAACTCATTACACACAGCAAGTACAATAGGTTTACCTATCCTTGTTTATTCTGGACGAAAACACTAAGTCGGTATACCAACTTCTGGGTTTTTGCTATCCTGGTGAAATTTGCGAGCAAAAGTTTATTAGTACCTAGGTATAAACAGGCTATTTCAAATTAAGTCAAATGAAAATTACCGAGTGACGTCATCTAAAGTAAGTTACCATCGTTGTCATTGTTACGAAAATAATTCAGAAAGTGAAATGAGATTGATTTTTAACATAAAATGACATAACAAATACTTTATTGCACAAACAGGAAGAAACAAAATACAAAACAAAAGAGAAATATAATGAGTACAATAGGCGGCCTCAAAAAATAATCAAATTAATCAAAACATTATAATCAATCAATCAAACAATAATCATTTAATCATTTTAGACTGTCTTCTGTTTCTAGATTAGCATTTTATAATAATATATCTTTGACCCAGTAAAACCCCTATGGTACGTAAATTTCATACCGCATAAATAACATGATTCTGCAGTAGTCAGAGGGGATAAGGCATTAAAGTCCAGTTAATAACGTTCTACTAACGTTCGTCCACTTCCTGCGCCATTTGGAGCGCAGTATGTTGAATGCAAAAATTAATAACGCGTTTCACGACACAATAGCTCACACTACATCTAATAAGTAAACTACTTATAGTACCCTTTTTTTGACGTAAATTATTTTAGAGTTGCCGCAGATAGCAGATGGGTTACTACTTGGCCGGACAAATAGGAAGCGCTGAAGGCTCTCATCCGGTACAACGTTTAAGACAACAGGCCTGAGGGTGCCCAGTTGGGCACGAACCTCAGCTCAGGGCGTCGTCTGAGAGGATTAATCGACCCTAGGGGGTCGATAGCGATAAGCGCTGAATGAGGGAAATTGTCGACCACGCCAGCAGGGTTGGCTTCGGAGTCCTTATAGTACCCATATCTATGGTTTAGGGCAAGATTTTTATTTCATAACACGGCCCGTCCGTGGGAAACCCACGACGAGAAAAAAGATTCAATATAAATGAAGAGACTTCAAGTGATTACACTTCAAGTGTCAACCGAAGACCATGTACCATACGCATGTACCAAATTCAATGAAGATGCTACTCATAAATTGCTTCGATGTGGCCATTTTAACTCCCGTATAGTCTCGGCTTACTGGATGGGAAATAGGCGTGTGTTTATTGTGTTTATGTATGATAGTATATGAATCGGCAGAAATAAACATTGTAGGCAATTACTCCACCGACAAGAGCGCAGCTCTTAAATAAAGAGAGAGAGAGAGTTGTTTTGGGTAATACTTATAGTTCAGTGGTAGGTGGAGGGAAGTCCCTAATTGGATAGTTTCCTAGGTCAAAAATAAATTATGAATTTCTGATTTACTAAAGACAGATCTAAAGGTGACAAAAACGTTTTCATAGTTAATATAAAAAAGAAAGATGATTATGAAGAAAGAGAAATAATTTAAAGAAAAATGTAATAATAAGTGCGACATTTTGTCACCTTTTTCTATGACGTCACAGGTTGCTTTTTCATACAAATTCCATAGTAATTTCGTGTTTTGACGTTTAATAAAAAGTAACTGATTTGACTAGTACTATTCTTATCCCTATCGGCCTTCTAGGGTCAATTAATTCTTTCAAATATAAACCTCTCGGACGGCGCCCTAGGCTGAGGTTCGTGCCCAACTGGGCACTCTCAGGCCTGTTGTCTCCCCATTTGTCCGGCCAAGTAGTTAATGCCATATACGGCAAATCTACAAGCAATTAAAAAAGTGGAGGGAGGTACCTTAAGTAGCGTATTTTTTTTTAAACGACTGTACCATATTGCGCAGTAGGATGTATTTTTACCGGTCGAATCGAGTATGGTCGATGACGCCTTTATGACCAACACTTTTGGAAACAATGCTAAAAATTCCATCGAATAAACCTTAGAATTGGCACATTAATGCATTAGGGGTGAATAAAAAATAACCTCGTATTAACAGTAGGCACCTACTTTATGAAGGAATAATGTGCCCCACCCCTAAAGTTATTGCGTCACAAGCTAAAGTTCTGTCCTTGACCAAGCGAATGCCTGGACACACCCTTCGGTTTACATTATGTTAGTCATGGAGTGGGATCACGCAAGTTGTGACTTTAGTTGAGGTCAGGGCGGGTGAATATACATTATTACCAACATTATTATTTATAACAAATACCGTATGAGGATGGAACAAAACTTCGTAAAGACATATTTTCGAATAGAATAAAAAATTGTAGCTAATTTTTGCGAAAAAGTTATCAACATCGGAGTCTAGTCCAAAATGCATTATTCGCATAAGTATGGAACAGAAAATGATTAAAAAAAAACACTAACATTTTCATAAATTTTCTGACAGGTAATTCACTTGATATTAACTCAGAATCATGGTGTGAATCATCCCCCTCAATTCGTTAGGTACGTTGTCACTAACACCCTGTATTAAATTAACAGTCCCTTATGAAAAATGTGAAGGGTTTTCTACCCATTTATCTTTACATTTAAAGATCTTTCAAAAGCTATAAATGCAAAGAGTGTCTTCTAGAATCAGCACCACAATGAAGATGGGCTGCAGGTTTTTGCAACCAGGCCAAAAACCGTACAAAATAAAGTATTTATTTTTTACATTACAATACATTAACGGGTTTATCGGATACATTCCATAAAGTCCCGTGAATTTATTTTGTATGCGTTCTAACAGTCTCCGTAGTCTAGTGGTTAGAGCGTTAGGCTCACGATCTGGAGATCCGGGTTCGATTCCCGATGAAGACATTGTCAAAATCACTTTGCGAGACTATCCTCTTTGGTAAGGACATTGCAGGCTTGAATCACCTGATTGTCCGAAAAAGTAATATGATTCCGTATAAAGTATTATTAGTAGCAATAGAAAAGCTAGGGACAACTATTTAATTACACATACGTGCATAAGATTACGCCTATTTCCTGTTGGGGTATGCAGAGACCACTTCATAAAAATATCCACTAGCAATTCTACTTACTATGATCCTAACACACGACTTTCGCCACACTAACTACTACAACACACAACAACAACAACACATAACAACAACCAGCGAATCATTACACTTGATTACTCTTCTTTCAGCATCAAATTATAAAATGTATTTGCGGCCATAATAATCTACAAGCCCGTTAAAACAAAAGACAGAATATCCCCAAGGTTATTAATTACCGTTATCAACACAAACCTTTTCAGATGAAAATCAATATTTATAATAAACGAATGGGCCATTAGGTGGTTCCGGGGGAATTCAATTACATCGCGCTTCCCGGACTTTTCGTTCCATGGTCTGGAACCGCCTGAGTGGATGTCGCCGCAATCTAATAAAAGACAAGCCGAAGATTGGATTCGAAGCTCGGAGATTACGAGTATGACGCGAAATAGGACCACTTTACAACATAACATAACATAGCATCACGCCTATCTCCCCAAAGGGGTAGACAGAGGTTTATACTCACTCCTCGGCGGCTATATTTAAGTCCTATGATATCTTATAGGATCCTATCGGCAGCGAGCCATTAACCGGGCACAAATCCTGGAAACGATGTTTTTTTTTTTTTTTATTTCCATAATTCTTAAACAATATCTTTACAGGTATACCCAATGCGATATCGATACATAAATGCGATTAAATATTTTATAAAACAAAGTATGAACACACACACAACATAACATCTAGTACCCACTGAAATAATTTAGAGACCGTTCTGTGAATTTCACCACCGAACAAGTAAATAAGTCAACTTCGTAGTTACGTTCCGCTATATCATTAATGTAGTGCAAGGCCCTAGTGACAGGAGCACAGTCCCCCATGTTCGTTCTCGAGGGCTGCACCCGAAACATTTGCGGTTTCCGCCTTGGTTCTCTCGCGTCTCTGGGCACTCTCAAGTGTAACGATTCCAGTATCTGAGGGTTATGAATCATTCCTCTAAATACCTTAAAGACGTATAAAACCAAGGCGGCATTCCTCCTCACTTCTAGTTTGCACTAGCCTACCATTCCCAAGACAAACAGTGTTGGATACATTAGGGGGTAGAAAGGATACACGTTGTACATTTTCTTGTACAGAGCTCTTGCACATTTATTTTGTATCTTCTCCACCATTGAAATGTACTTGGCTTCACGAGGATTCCATATAGTTGAGCCACTTTCTAGCCTATTGCGTACCAGTGCGTTGTATAAAGCCTTAATCACCGCTATACTGTTAAAATTTTGGGTTTGTCGGAGAACAAAACCTAAGTTTCTAAAAGCAATTTTGCAAATATTGGCAATGTGAGACTTAAAAGTCAGATCTGCCGATACGGTAACACCCAAGTCACATGTGACATCAATTATCTATAATCCAAACATGAATAGCCTAGCTATAAGTTAACTGTGTTCTAATACATAATATTTTTAAGCGAACTCCACTCCCACAGACAAACCGAGGAGTTCGAGGAGTACAATAAAAACCCCACAAAACTATTTGAAAAAAAAATTTTACTATTTTACTTACTTAGTTACTGTATGGGAGCAGCATTAGGTAATATGTCAATCCCATACATTTTATTTGATTACATTGCCGTTTTTCGTAACAATGAAAAACATCATTTCATTAAACATTTCAAATGTTTATTCTTCTATCGTGTGGGTTGCAAGGTAGAGTACCAACCCCAACCTCATCAACCCTAATGTCAGGGTTACTATTGCGCCGCCAAATGTAATATTTATTTTTCATAAGGAAACAAAAAATGTTGATACAGTAACAACTCCACAAAACCATGTTTCTCAAGTTTGTTGGTGGAATATTAACGAATTTGTTTCCCATGAAGTGGAGTTTGTTTAAAAATATTATGTAATAGCACACAGTTAACTTATTGCTAGATTATTCATGTTAGGCCTTAAGCAGTCGTCTGTTGGACTACAAGCCAGCAGTTTCACACATTATATGGTTTTTTTTTTTCGACTTTTTCAACTAGGGGTAAGGCCTAGTCGAAATCTGCACACCCTCTACACACTACGCCCTTTTTTATTTATTTTTAAATTAAGTTAGGTAACATTACGTGTTTTGACAAGCAGAGCTTTTCGCGGTCCAACGACCGCAGTTGAAAAATGAAAAGTACCATTCGCCAACGGAAAAGAGACCTAAATAACGCAGTGTAACAATGAAAAAGCCGCGGTGAGATTTTCACGCAAAAACTAACTTGTATTATGGGAGCCATGTTCCTTTAACTTATCCCCCAGTAAGTATCTAATTTATCAAGTGGCGGAAAGTAGAGAAAATGTAAGGTGTCATTAGCGCCTCTTTTTTCCTGCTACTGTCCTGTGTAGCCGGCGTAAAGAAACGGAACAAGGAAGTAATTATACCAGTCAATTGTAACGGCCTCCGTGAACTGAGTGTGCGCGTGTGCGCGTGTGCGCGTGTGTGTGTGTGTGTGTGTGTGTGTGTGTGTCGGTTTGTTTCTAAAACTTACCGGACTTGGACCTATAACTTTTCTATTTATCTTAAATGCCTTTTTGTGTGCGTGTGTGCGTGTGTGCGCGTGTGCGCGTGTGCGCGTGTGCGTGTGTGTGTGTGTGTCGGTTTGTTTCTAAAACTTACCGGACTTGGACCTATAACTTTTCTATTTATCTTAAATGCCTTTTTCATTAACACTGTTGGATCGACCATTATAGTCGTCAATACAGCCTATCGTCTATCACATCAGTCTCACAGAATGCTCAATTGAAGCGTGGATACTCAGTTCATCTTGCTATGGACGTCTTTCTGGAATACAACAGAATCCGAACCATTTATTCAACGCTTATAATCATAAATAAACTTGTTGAAAGTCAATTTAACTTCTTTGAATTTACGTCATTTCGCAAGGTGTTATGGCTGAGCAGAATAAATGACAAGAAACTGCAACAGCAACACATCTTTTAAATCAATGTAGGTAGGTATACATTACAAGTAACATTACAAGTTATGTAATAACACATTTAATACCGGGCATTTTTATAATTTAGCCAATCATTAACTTATAATAAGCATTTTTACATAAAACTTCAAATGAGCGTTAAATTTTAATGTCCAAAAATAAGTGATCGCTACAAGAATTCAACAGTAACCAATTCATTATTTTTATTTCAAAGGAATAAAAACAGCTATACCTACTTAAACGTTATTATACGAGTAACTCGTATACAATCATAACCAGTGTCCTTTCAAAATCGGGTCTTACGAAGGTATGTAGAAGTCCACAGAGCAACACGGACCTCCGCGGACCGGGTAAATTTCAACTGAGCGAGAATGTTATTCTAACATAATGAAGAAAAATATGCGATGTGGTGGTCGTTTACATAATGACTGAGATTCTCCTGAGTTGCGGATCTAACAAACAAAACAAACATTAAGGGCCCTATCTCACAAGACCACAACAACAATATGTATGGAGTTACATAAACGCTACCTCATCAGCAGGGCTAACATGCGCAAAGTGATAAAACTATCGATCCATCAATAAATTTTCCCGAAATCGATAAGTTTGTTTTTTTTTTATGTTGATTTAGTTCATTTGACAGAACAACATGACTTATTTGGGTTCAATTATTGGCATCAATCGACAAAACGATATAATTATATCGACTAAAGTATATATAAAATCTTCGTTCTTCAGGTCTTAAAAATCATATTGCGTTTTATTTTTATTTTCCTTCCCACTTTTATCCGCACAGAATTCCTTTACAAAATTCTACAATCTAGCCAATACCTGGAAGTCTTTGTTGTTCACATTTCCATAACTGCAACCAACGCGGTGTATTAACTCGCTTGCACGCAAACACAATTTCCTGCATGAAAACGTTTCAGTCTACAGACACAAAGGGCTGACGTAGTTTTAAATTTTCCATTATGCAACGGAAATGTAGGGAATCTGAAATAATAAAGCCTTTATTTTGGCACTTTGGCCGGCGGTTGTCGACGTCGCCTTTGAAAAACGGCCTCCCGCCCATTGTCCCTCCTCTGAATTAGTGCACTGCTGTATTATACAGGGTGGGGACGAGGCGCATTTTACTATTTCGCATTGGAAAGAGTGAGTTTTTTTATTCCAATGCCAATTCCCATTCCAAGAAATTCGGTTAATTTTATTTTATCGCGCTTATTTGTATAATAAACAAAAAATACACACAGACTTGTGCTCCGATTGTACCTTACCCTGAAAACCGTATTTACAAGTACGCACCAGGTATAAACCAACATAACTCCTATATGTTTACGCTATGTTTAAGTCCTACTTTAGTCCTTTCCTGATGATCCGTGCTTCGGAAGGCACGTTAATCCGTTGGCCCCGGTTACTACTTACTGATGTAAGTATGTAGTCGTTACATGAGCGACGTCAGAGCCTTTGGCGGCTCAATTACCCTGACACCAGGGTTGATGAGGTTGTTAATTCACCTCACAACCCACACGATAGAAGAGAAGAAGTCCTGTCCTTACGGGACGAGCCTATTGCCACAATAAACGAGCTAAGTAATAAACATAATTAAAAGTAACATAAACAGCTTATACGTGCACTTCACCACTTGGTTGATGGAGTAATAAACCCATAATTAACCTATATACGTCCCACTGCTGGGCACAGGCCTCCCCTCAATCAACCGGAGGGGGTATGGAGCATACTCCACCACGCTGGTCCAATGCGAGTTGGTGGAGGTGTTTTTACGGCTAATAGCCGGGACCAACGGCTTAACGTGCCCGTCGAAGCACGGAATCATCTTACTTTTTCGAACAATCAGGTGATTCAAGCCTGAAAAGTCCTTACCAAATAAAGGACAGTCTCACAAAGTGATTTCGACAATGTCCCCATCGGGAATCGAACCCGGACCTCTATATCGTGAGCCTAACGCTCTAACCACTAGACCACGGAGGCTGTTGAAGGCTGTGGAAGGTTGTTGTTGGAGGCGGAGGGTGTTGTGTGTGTGTGGAGTAATAAACAGTGTTGTGAAATAAATTATACCAAAACATCGTCCTGTACAACAGTTACACAAGTGGCGAACACTAGGGCGTTTTAGGAGTGTGCACGGTACTCGTATCGTTCTATCTTGATTAGAGAACAGAATTACTAGCACAATATCTCTCTAGCTTTACTTATGTGCCAAATTCAAATTAGTTTAGGGGTAAAATTATATGAGTTTCTCGTATTACAGCCCCCGTGACAGTTTTAATTAAATAGAAAGGTTCTGTGTTATTTCGGAATATTAAGTATACCTACTTGTTTTTCTCGTATTCGAAAACTTTATATAATTGGGAAAGTCAGTAATTAATGAACGGTCTCTGCTCACTTTTTTAATAAAATCCGCAGTTTTATAGTTGTTGATTATTCGTACTGTTTTTAATTTATAATTTGTTGTTACTTTTTTAATAATATCCGTGCCCAGTAGTACTTATATTATAACCCATACTCGTACATTGTGTTTGTTACTGTAAAAGCTCGAAATACGGTAAATCTTAAGATTTATGTGTAAGTCTTAGGATTTACCGACATGAGTTGGTAAATGTAAGTATTTCAGAAAATACGACGATTTTTTCGAGCTTTTACCATTCGAATTCAGTATATGCTAGGTTTTACCACTGTCAGCTGGTAGATGTTGGTTTTAGGAGTAAACATACATACATACATAAACTCACGCCTATTTCCCACCGGGGTAAGCAGAGACTATAGAATTCCATTTACTTCGATCCTGACACACTTCTCTTGCTTCCTCCACATTCATCAATCGCTTCATACACGCACGCCGGTTCAGAGTAGATCGTATTGAACCTTTTCTAAGGACATCTCCAATTAGGAGTAAAACAATGAAAAATTCTTAATTATTTACTTTAGTGAACTATTAGATAAAACAGGTACATAGTATTATGAAGGTTGTATTGTTTTTCATTAATGTCATTAATGTAAATCCTAAATTTACCAACGGAATGGTGGTAAAAGTTCGAATCGCAAACCTTTTGGGACATTTACCATTAGGAATTGGTAGATCTTGGAATAACTTAAAATTTACTGCAGTTCGAGCTTTTATAGTAACATTTATATAAACATTTAGGAAGAGACGTAGTAACTATTAATGCATTTTTATATTTAAACGAAAATCCAGTCTAATTAGGGTTCGCTGTCCCCGGTCCAAAGACAAGAAATAAGACGTGTTTAACGAGTCTTAGAAAAAGGATATCATAAATATCGTACCGGTACACGACATATCGGTATGTACGAAATAAACCGTTTAAATTCAGAAACCTAAACTGAACTGAGGTTAAAAAGGCCAAATTGAAGCGATTAATTTAAAAAAGCAATATTGCTACTTGACGTTTCTTAACATAACCTACCTACTTTTACAGGAGCAAATGCGATATTGTAATATTTTTTTATAGATGAATTGCAATAATATATGACCTATTAACCCCTGTTTGAAATCAGTATCTGAGTGGGTCGATATAGATGGTAGGTTTTGTGGTAAGCACCCTGAGCTAATAAACTGGAAACCTGTAATGTATTTTAATCACGCAAACAGGAAATCCATCAATTATTGCACATTACGAACATGTTACATACGATAATACGCAGAAGCGTAGCTATTTTAAACTGTTTGCGTAGTATTTCGAGACTCCATGCTAATTGTAATAATGAAATGCTTCTTTGAGTGTTAAATCGCGCTGATGGAAACATCAGTCGCTGTCAGTTTGGGAGATCTACCTCATTATTTATTCATTCTTCTTCATTTATTCAAATTTCAAAAATTCAAATTCAAAAATATCTTTATTCAGTAGGTAACATAGTTACACTTTGAATCGTCAATTTTACATAACGAACGTCTCATCCGCCTAAAACTACTGCAGCTTCTCACAACCTGTATAGCCGGGGAAAAGAAGCTGCAAGAAAAACCTCGGCACAGGGCCCTAGACGTATTCAGATAGACATGACTCATTCCCTACTGGGGTGGGCAGAATCACAAGCCCCAGGTAGATAACTTACAGCCGCACTTGATATCAATATTAATATTAGCAATATTACATACCTACTTAGTAAATGTCACTACAGTCCAGGTGAGATTATACACTACTTGCCTGGACAAATGGGAAGCGTTGAGAGATACCTTGTTCTATGTATCAAATATCAGGAAATACGGAATATGAGACCTTTGTAGTTGAGAAAAAACATTCATAGAAACTTTTCAATGCCCGGCCAAATATATTAATTTCTGTTTTTCCCTTAATACGATCAAGGTCAGTAAACTATACTAATCTAATCAGCCTAAAGAGTTTATTGACCCTTAATCTGTAATTAATGCTATAATTTTATATATCTGTACTGTCCCCGATGCATGGACTCGCTATCTACGCAGTCGCGATTTTATAACTCGGACTTAGACCGTACTTAGACCATGTATTAAACACGCGATGTATTAAATGTTAAATAACATGCAACAGTGCTCTAAAATGGATACATAATATTACTCATGACTATACTGTAGATAAAGCATCGTATATATCCATCAGTCAAAACGCGACATAAGATTGCGTCTACGTAGATAGCGAAACCTATGCAGCGGAGACTAATCACCAAAATATCGTCTGTTACAGGAAGCTCTAGAAGTGCTGCGTACGGCGCCTGCCAGGGTGGAGCTAAGGGTGTGTCGGCCCCCTCCAGAAGCACTGGAGAGTGTCACCCCCCCGGACCCGCCGACACCCCCCGCGCGCACTCCGCACCCCCCACATTTACCACCGTTGGATCCCTTGAACTGCCATCCAATGCATCAAAGGTATGATTATTACTTAGCTAGAGCCAGGTTACACGGTCAGTATTTCATCAGTGCAGTCCACCAGTCTGCTGAGACGGGTTGTAGAATGATGGGAGACTGACATTCTGGTCTATCCAAGGTCAATTCATTGACTTCTTCTTTTGATCGAAAGTAATAAATAGAGCATTTCACTGGGTGAAAGATAAATTATAAATACTAACCTAGAAATAGAAGGCTAGTTTACTTTTCGACTTATTTTCGAATTTTATTTATGAATTGAGTGAGCGCGACATACGACCGCTTTTATCGGTGACGTCGAAAGAAAACTATCGTTTTGACGTTTCGTAAAAAGCGTCTCATTTGTCAAAGTAACCTATTATGACATGACGTTAATACGACATCAATTTCCTGCTCTTTCAAAGATAACTTATTAGTCTTACGTATTCCCAAAATAGGCCAAGCTTTTAAATGAACATTTACATGACAATTATGCGTTCACGGAACGCACCAGAAGGCGCTAATAATGGGTCATGAAGTCCCATTTACATACATCTATACTGCATTGACTACATTCCTTTGTTCGTAATGACACATCTGAATCGGTTTATTACCATAAAACCCTCATGATGACATTCTGCGAGTATATATCCTCAAATGAATCATTTCATTACGTAGAAGGGTTTATATTGAAGATGTACGCTTTTATTGTAATAACACGTCATTCTGATAGGGTTCTAGCAAGTTTTAGTTTTGGTCAATTTGTGTAATTAGTATAACACAGAAACGAGTGATTCTCTTCTTGGTTTTCTTCTTTCTTAATATTAAAGAGTTTTTATAACGGGAATATTCCCAAAGTGGGAATAGCGCATCACCGGATGTATATAGGCTAACTAGCTTTTGCCCGCGACTTTGTCCGCGTGGCGTGTTATAAAAGAGAGATCTTTCTGTGTGGGGGAATGCATGTCAAATTTCAAGCATCTAACTTATGCAGTTTAGATTTTTTCATAGAAATGTTTTTTCCCGCTAACTCCCGTTCCCGTGGGAATTTTGCAATATCCTGTTGCAACTAAGCTTTAAGTTTACTATGGTACCTGCATGCCAAATTTCAAGCGTCTAACTTATGCGGTTTAGATTTTTCATACAAAAGGATTTTCCCGCTAATTCCCGTTCCTATGGGAATTCTGGTAATTCCTTTCTTAGTGCACCTCTACGGTACCTACGCTACGTCCCTTCCAAATTTCAAGTGCCTACGTTTAGCCGTTTAGGCTGTGCGTTGATATGTCAGTCAGTCAGTTTCTCCTTTTATACGTATATATTTAGATTATGTTATGACTCAAAACAGTATTTTACTATCCAGACTGTCTCAAACCACCAGCAGTGCAACCACATCGTCTTCCGAGGGTCGCGGCCGGAGAGACCACAGTCCAGAGCCTGACCGTCGGGACCTGCACCTTCCGGACCTCGACCAACCCCTGCCAGTATACGACGTGCAGTATGGCGTAAGTGTTATTTTGCTACTACTTACTTGTTTATGCAAGCCGGTACATCCAGATAAGTGATCAGAAAACTTGCAACCATTTCTCATACAATGGCCTAAGTGGATATGATGAAACGTATGGTGACACTCTATGGTGGTACTTTTTCGACAATTTATTAAGTCTTAATTCTTTTTCTTTTTTTGTAAGGATATTCAGTGCTTGGTCAAAATGTACGTTTTATCTGTAATATAGTCTAGCCTGCGTATTGCCTTCTAGTTCTGTATTTTCTTTGCAACACAATAAAAAATATTGGCTACTAAGTAATATAAGAGAAGTGGTCCGCTTAGTTGCTGAGTAAACTAATAATTCGTTACTGCAAAAGCCTAAAATATCCCCGATACAGGCTTATCTGTTGAATTTATTACTTGTCCATACGTAGATACGGAAATCAATAAACCGAGCATACCTCCAGTTTTCCGCTCAATATTTATTGCCAAGGCTCTAAATAATAGCCCTCGCGTATAGTCGGATGAACGAGAATTTTCATGTTTCTAACGATATAACTTTTTAATGGAGGCTCAATTTCATTTCGAATTAATAAAACTTTTTGTTCACGCCGCCCGCAGGATGACGGATCGGTGGTAAGTAGATTATCCAAACTTTATGAGTAAACTACCCGCGAATGAGTTACAAATTGTTTTCGAAAATTAACTATTTTGCTACCGTATATAACATATTTTGTAAAGATGACTGAGATGTTATAATTTGAAAAATCGACACAATTTCCTAAGAAATATCACCCATTATAAGTATCCTTAGTCATCGATTACTGACGATCAAAAAACGAAATCCTAAAAAGATCCTAGGTACACATAAGCTACTAAAGAGCCTAATGCTAATGATAACAAAACTCTTTCAGGAATTCGACATAGTGATGACGAAAGTGAACGGGTCCCTGGGTTTCACGTTGCGGAAGGAAGACCACAGCGCTCTAGGTCATTACGTGCGGGCGTTAGTACGCGAGCCTGCCCTGAGTGACGGCCGGATACAGCCTGGAGACAGAATCGTCGCGGTAAGTACCTCCACTGTTATACTATCCTGGTACTCCTAGTAGAGCGAAGGAGGAAGAAAAGGCGAAAATGTTACGAAAAATTATTAATATTTTGTCTCACTTGAAATTTTTCCTCCAAATAAAGGGTAGGTACGATTGTCCTCATTTTATTAAAGGCTCTATCTAGGCCACTTCAATTTTTAGAGTTTCTTAGCTGTACATCAACTTACCTTTGCGTTTAACCATCCACAACTTGGGTTTTAACTCTGTAATTCGACAAACGTATGTAATAAACTGTTATGATACTTACATAAAACACTGACGAATACTAAAGCATAAAATTTATCACACCTGATCTTTGTTCTAAGGAAAATAGATCAAACTATGAGTCATAAATTCACAATAGCCCTGTCTATTGCCCCATTTGATACACATTCTTCCAATGTTTTTATTCGGATTCCAACATTTGATGAAACACCTGTACAAGCAAAAACCATACAATGACTCGTGGAACCAACCAATTCTGTCGAGTCTGCGACTTTATGCCACTCAATTAAAAGTTTCTAAGCAAAATTCACTCAGCTTCTATTTTGGTTAATTAACACTAATTGACAATGTAACGTTTCGAACCAAGTTGTTCACACGGTACACGCTGTTTAGGCGTAATATTTTGCAAGGTTATTAACTTTATTGCAAACATTGAGCTTGACGTATTGGTTAGAATTAGGACCCTGCAGCGCAGATGTCGATGACCTAACGTTTGTATAACTGTGCACTATGACCATTTTTACATTAAGCGCTTAGTCTAGGTTCAATTTTATTGGAAATTATTAGCAAACAATCACCATAAAAAATAAATATTTATAGGCGCCGCGCAGACAGGCATACACAGCGCGGGCAAATACTGTGAGATCAAATATTCGAATCAGACGAAAGAACATCGGCGTCCAATTTCAAAATTCGAACATATAAACTACACTGATAAAAAATATAAACAACGATCCGCGCGCAACCTTCACGATTCAAGTCTAAACTATGTTCGAGGAGGGGTGAGGTAAACCTAGCTCAGACGCTGGTGAAGGGCGGAGAGTTGCCGTTCTATACGTAGTACGTGTTCTATGCCAGAACTAGAAATCATATTTGAAATTATAAAACATTTGCTCTACCTACTGTAGAGATACGCGGACACCATCGAGTTTCAAATACTTCAACCATGAGGCTATCCAAAACCTCTTCACAATCCAAATTTTACGTGAGTCTATAAAGTGTTCACCGTACCTGACCTAACCTGACCTTTTCTATATTGAGTTCACAAAGATTGACGTATGATCTACAAGGATTTCCTCTAACAACCATTCCATTAACCTTTGCCCTATACGTATTTTCGAAACTCACACAACAATGGAATCACTATTAATAGTCCCTTTTAGTCGTAGCCACGGTTACGTCACCAACAAAATGCAGTTGTGTAAAGGGTACCTCAATTATTTTCGACAACCGAATCCTGAGTAATTTGCCGCTGGTGGCGCAACCATGGTGCCCTATCCTAATGAGATAAGGTCCTTCTTTTTGAACACCACTCTTGTTCAGGTCTGCCAAATATTGCCTCGAAACCAAACGACACAAGTCAGGCAGAGATCCAAACACTACATGTGTTTACACAGGCCGTGCTAAATTCTTGACGTCTGTTGATCTGTTCACAAAGCTTGCGTGAACTCGAACACATTACGGTCAAGAAAATAAATCCCTTTCTGTCACGCCATTAAAAAAGTTAGACTTATATTTGTAGCTATAAGTTAACTGTAAATAGGTATTTGAAATCATAATAATTTTAAGCGAACTTCACTCCCACAGACAAACCAAAGAATTGGTTTTGTGGGGTTTTTATTGTACCAATATTTTTTGTATCCTTATGAAAAACAAACATTAACTTAGTCATGATTTATGTACACAAATATCAATAAAAAGAATAGTACCAATAATTTTAGAATTTGAGCGCAAAAACTTTAGCAAGACAAATGCATTAGCAATACTATTTCTTCCTTCGTCGACCAACAATAGTCTACACTAGCTAAAGTATTAACCAAAGACAAATCCTCCACAGGTGAACGACACGCCAATGTCAAATATGTCACACGCGGAGGCGGTGGCGTTCCTGCGAGCGTGCGGCTCCGAGGTGCGCTTGCGACTGTACCGCGACCACGCCGCCACGCCACTGTCGCCCATGTCGCCCAGGGAAGAGCCCACTGACTCCGACGCCCCGCTCAACAGGCCGAAGCCTCCACTAAGGTAACTAGGGTAAAATAGGTAGTAACTGGCCACACAACGCTATAAGCTGTAGACAAAAATAAGAACTACAGCAGTAGGTAGTTTGATAGTTATTAGTTTAAAGGGATAATAGATGGCGTAACTTATAAATATAGATTTAAATTGCGAAAGTACACAGCAACAGCCTCCGTGGTCTAGTGGTTAGAGAATTAGGCTCACGAGCTGGAGGTCCGGGTTCGATTCCCGATGATTCATCCCCCTCAGTATTCGTTATGGTGTCACTAACACCCATACCTACTTGTATGGCTACTAGTACGTACTTGTAAGGGGTGTATGTGACGTCGTAACGAATACTGAGAGGGATGATTCAGCTCATTATTCTAAGTTAAAATCAATTAGAATTTTCCATCGCAAAAGTATAGAATTGAAAATAATAATAAAAAAAATAAAATAAATAACACGATTTTTAGACGGAAAATTCCACTTGATATTAACTTGGAATCGTGATCTGAATGATGCCCCTTAGTATTCGTTACGTAGTCACTAACAATCTACATAAGTAACCTTACTTCAAATGATTTAAGTCCCAAAGTATTTCTCCCTCCCCCAGACCAGAAGCAGTGTCGATGCTATGCGACCTGGCGGCGCGAAGGTTGACCCCGGACACAGCAGACGGTTCCCGGTCACCCTGCTTATCACCGCGCAAGTTCCGGAAGCTTACCAAGGAAAACAACCATTATGAAACGCCTAATGGTAAGTGGAATGTCTTATTGGACGTGTGCATGTTTTTTGGTAAAAGAAAAGGGAAAATATATATCTAACAACGACAACATAAAATACTAATCCCATAGTTATACTAACAGATGTCCACATCAGAGTTAAACTAAAACTAGAACAAATAGTTTTCAACTCGAAACGTTGACACATCATTTATTCATTCGTAATGAGCATAATACGTGTGGTTTAGACCTTGTGTTTAATTTACTAATACTCATTAACGTTGCACACGCTAAGCCAGAGCAAATAATGAGGAATAGTGTCCAGGGCAAACCACGCCGGCCATTAATGACGCACAAACAAATTTACCGACAATATCTACCTATGTATACCACTAACGCACATGTTTAAGCTTTAACACACGCCAAACACTAAGCAACTGAGTGTTCCGCGCAGATGTTCCAAGTTCCAACGTAACGGTAGACTCACACAAAATGGAACGCTCAGAGGGCACTCCAGAAGCGAAGCGGCCACTGCGAGCGCATTCTGTAGCCCTCACCAGCCCAACAGCACCCACTACTTGTAGAAAACAAAAACTAAGCCTGACAGGTGAGACGCTGTCGGCCCCAACACTTCGACATACCGCCACCTCGCTTCACATCTTGCTGATCCGAAGTGCTTTGACTGACTATCGGATGCAACCATAGTAACAGGACTATGCGTCAGACACCCATTGTAGACAATATCCTACTTACGGCACCTCCACCCGGCGGTCATTGACCAGATGTGCTACTTTTCTTATCTGCATCTGTATTGTTATCTTTGTCTACCTATTGTATGTTTATTTGCGTACATAGCAGAAGAGACAGTCGACTCGTGACTTTTCACAAGAGAAACTTGTCCCCACTAGATCGGCTTAGCAGTATGACTTGATTTTTGCGTTTGAGTAGTGTTATGTTTTCTAGGATGTCGAGATGTTCAGATCATCGTTGGTTTTTGCCAGTATTGCACTTTCTATTTCCTGTCACTTTCCATTTGTCACCATGTGTGTTGTTGTCTTGGAGTTTTTTTTTTATTTGCCTGTCGCTGTTGACATACCTACATTAAAATGAAGTTGCCGAAAATTTCCAGTTCCGCCGCACGGTTACGAATTAAATAATTTGGACAACGATGCGTTGGACGCGCCAAACGTGTACCAGGAGGACATACATCGACAGCGGTACGCGGAGCCATCGTTCCCCGTGGATTCCGATGAACCGGTGTCCATGCCAGCAGAGCTATCGAATGACGAAGCAAGATTCAAGCATACTAATCCAGCTTATCAAAGCGCTGTGCTTCATACTTCGACTACGGCGAGTGATGGAACTTCTGATGGACATAAGGATGACAGTAAGTGATTCTACCGCTATATCGAGAGTAACTATATTAGAACATTCCAAGAACATTCCCTTAAATGGGTGAATATTAAAATGTACCAAGTTTGGTAGCGAACTTGGCACATTTTGATATTCACCCAAATATCATATTAATAAAAAAGTTCATGCCTATTTCCTGTTTTCCTCAACAGCAGCAACAACTGCAGAAGCAGAGTCTACAGAATTCTGATAACTACGTTTGCGTGTTCCCCTTTCATCAAAATCTTCTCAATATACTTTTTATATGGCAACAAATATTATTTATTATTAACAGTTAACGGTTTGAAGAAATGGAAAGGCGTTGTGGCGTTGTCTCCCGACAACGAACGGAAGATGAAGATAGAAGCTCCACCGCCGCCACCTGCTCCACCGCTAGTGAAGGTCAAGGATGTCGATTCCGTCCAGAAAGAAAACGTCAAGCCCGATCCGCCGAACGATACCACCAGCACTGAACCCACGGTAAAACATCGATATAATATTAATTTTCCTTAAATGTGGTCCAAAACGCAAAGTCCCTCCTATACATTGCTGTATCGAATACATTAATCCCAATATCTATTAAGTGTGTGCAGATACGGATACTATAGATACTTCCACAGTTTATACGATGTAAATTATATATTTTATTTTCAATGTTAGATCACCTATTCGAAAACTTACCATCAGGTAATATTGTGGTCAAATGCTTGCCTATCTCTCAGAAAAAAAAACACTTTTATGGTTCCGAACCTGAAAATGAAAAACGGAAACTTTACAGAATCACTTTGTTGTCCGTCTGTTTGTCTGTCTGTCAAGACCTATTTTCAAAAAGTCAACTATGCTTTAACTTTAACTTATGTACTTGTCACCATTTTGTGTCATGGCTGAGAAGTATAAGCCGCGCAAAAGACTCATCAAAAACACGGTTTGTGTTACATAACATAGGTAAAACGTTAACAGCCTACATACGTCCTACTGCTGGGCACATCCCTCCCCTGAATCGACCGGAGGGGATATGGAGCATACTCCACCACGCTGCTCCACTGCGAGTTAGTGGAGGTGTTCTTTTACGACTAATAGCCGGGACCAACGACTTATCATGCCCTCTGAAGCACGGAATTATCTTACTTTTTAAGAAAATCAGGTGAATCACGCTTACCAAACAAAGGACAGTCTCACAGAGTGATTTCGACAATGTCCCCATCGGAAATGGAACTCGGACCTCCAGATCGTGAGCCTAACGCTCTAGCGACTCTACCACGGAGGCCGTTAGACATGAGTATGCAAACTTAATTGAATAAAAGAACACTATTACCTCTTTACAGATTGTGACTGTGGAGCTGAATCGCGGATGGAACAGTCGTCTCGGGTTCAGTGTTCAGAGCCACCCGGAGTCTGGACAGAGCTACATCTCTGCCGTGTACAACGACAGTGTCGCAGCCAGAGATGGGAGGTTGAGACGCGGTGACGTCATATTACAGGTACAGATATACACACGTATTATCTCGCTTATTTAAACGGACTGCGGAGTTCTCCTTACTATGATCTTAGAACGCCACTTTTGCTTCTTCTACTCTCATGAAAGTCAAGTAGTAGTGCAGATGTACCTACCTTTATTTAAAAGTCAGTGAAGGTATGTAACTTAATCTCAAATTCAGCCAGCTTTCCTTTTGAGTTCCGTAACACCTTGCGAAATGACGTAAGTAAATTCAAAAATGTTACATTCACCTTCAACCAGTTTATCCATGATAATTACGTTGAATAAATGATTCTGATTCGGTTGAAAGGTGATATTAGCAGTTATGTTTCTCAAAAATAGAACTGTCAAACGTTCAGGTTAGGCCTTAAATATAGCCTGTGGACATGGGATAACATTAGGAATATGATAAGTGATATAAACGATTTTGGGAATGTAAATCTGATATTCAAGCCCTAGCAAAAGACAATATTATAATTCATAGAATAAGAAGAAATGCTTCTAAAACGACAAGTGAAGTAGGAACACAATGGATACACTTTAGTTACTTTATGTATAGGGACAAATACACAGTCATATAAAATAATAAACATAATTTACTAGTTTATTATAGTTTATATTTCATACTACAACAAGTTTTATTTACATTTCAGGTGAACGATGAAAATGTGACATCAATGAAGACACCAGAAGTTATTGACCTTCTGCGGATCCTGAGGGGATCTATCTGCATCACAGTCCTGCGCCCACCCAGCTCATAGAGGACGCAATGAACAAAACAACTGTAAACATTGACTTTAAAAATCAAAGGAAGAAGAATTATAATGCTTGAATTATAAATGAAAAGAACATAATAGAGATTAACAAAGATGACTTTAAAGAAAGAACCAAGAAACTATTTACGAATATCTATAACGAAAATCATACTTGATCGATGAAGTGAAACCAATATTTCGAAAAGTGAATAAAGACAAGTGAATATAAAGTTGATCAAGTTAATATAGAACAAACAACAAGAGGGTAGGGACAATAGAGAGATGGAGAATCTGCTAGCTACAGAAGAGTTTTCATTAAATTCAATTGAAAATAAGTAGCATGTAGAGATTTCTGAGGATGCCTTCGATGAAGGTGGTAGGGCAAGCTATGAATGTAGTAATAGTTGTTAAAATATATGTATATGATGACGTAGAGACTTGTTATGAAGCAAAATATTGAAACTAATACTTGATGCGTGAAATCTTCTTCCTAACATTAACTGTTTCAAAGTTCCTAAACAGTGACTATACTACCACACCGAAAAAACGCTACACTAACGTCGAATGAAATAACGTTATTTATAAGTTACCTATTTATGTAATTAATCTTGCGGAATTGATCTCTGTAGGAATCTTAAAGGGATTCGTAAAGTATTTTTTTGGTAATATTACGACAGAGGGTGTTACTGAAAATTTTAGCACAACTAGAGAGATATTTTTATCTATGGCTCTTACTTTTAGTAACACTCTAACTAATGTAAGTCTTAAGGAATTAGTTATTTGTCTACTACCCGACCAACAAACGCGCAACGAACTCAAGCAGAAACATAATTAATAAAATAAATAGAGATATTTTCACTGTCCTGTGCAAGTACCTAACAAATCCTTTCGCACGTATCTAAAAATACCTAACCTTCACTATTGTAGAAAAATAATTAAAAATGTATCGCATTCCACGATTTTGTAAATAATGTAAAGTAAAAAGACAATTTTGTCTATTTAGTGTGTTAGGGACGAGTCATACTCTTTCATTGAGCAAAAGAGACGCGAAATTGACGAAATTTTAATCTTTAAAGTCATGTATATTATTTTTTATAGTTTTGTTTTTACCATTTACCCGGGCTTATAATTGCCTGGATGTTAGACGTAATGATTTGAATTTCGTCCAATGTATTAACGTAAAGATCTCAAGTTATCTCAAGGAGCGAATATTTAGATTTGTTCTTGTTTGCTCAGTGTTTGATTTCTAACTACGACTAGCATATTAACTTTGTAGCCTATGAAATATAATAAATTAAGGCCACGACACATGCGCACTGCACAAACAAAATACCATAATATACCTACTTACCTATAAAAGTTGGAATCTCTTTAACAAATGGAAAAGTCGTTTGTACATTGTGTGTAAACAGGCCTACTAAATGTTCTACATTCTATAAACACTTACTCAATATATAAAGATGAATAAATATAATTAATGAGTTAAATATTTTACTATGTTGACACTCTATAATTCCTGTAAGGTACTGATTATAAATTCTAGTCAAATCTAAATTTTAATTGAATCCACAGGTAGTCTTTGATTCATAAGTATTGTATTGATATTGTGATTAACATGTTGAATAAAGTAGCTAACTTGAAATATATAAATATACACAGATATGTCATTTTAATTCGTAAATTGTTTTACTATAGCTATGTATTTGTTGTCAACTTGAAAGATTTTATCGACAAATCAACTCAAAAATCTATTTTAATATAAAATTAGATTTAAGATAGTGATACAGGGTGCTGATTTGAACTCTGGTGAATCTTAAAGATCTTTAAATGATATAAAATGATTGTACCTAAATTAAATAATCTAATCTATGTTATTGTTATAATATTCCTTAATGAATCATCATCATGTGTAACAATGAAATACAGTCCTTACCCATTATTACCCTGAACGAATGAAATAACTGATATTCTAAAATTATTGTGATGGATTTGTGTTAGTATAACTGTGTAACAATTCTAGGGATACTAGATGATGCATAGCGTAACGTAGTAGGTGCAGATAGGTTGGCCCAGTGCATAGCGTAGGTACGCCAGAGGTCAACAGATAGTACAAAGAGTATAAACAATTGAACTCTGGTCGTAGTGCATATACCTCGAAACAGAGGTGATACATGGTGACTATTTAACAGGACCACTGCATTAGAAAAGCTATTAAATACAACCTTACACTTTTTAAAATAAGGTTCAGTTATACAGAAATAATGAGGGAAACTGTCAAAAGTGTTTCAAATATAAAGTGGTCCTTGCGAAAATGTTCGCCATGTATTATGCAAAGGCGATTTTCATACGACACGGTTGGCGATGACGCATTGACTTGTATGTAATCCGCTGATGACTAATACACGAACTCCGCGTCGCCGCGCGGTGAACCGCTACAAAATCCGCGTCGTGTGAGAATCGCCTAATAAGTAGTTAATAGTGAAATAGAAAATGGTGACATTAGAAAATTGTATAAGCAAATCATTATCAAAATTGAAACCAATGTAATTACTTCACAAAATGTGATGTCAACTAATCATGAAAATCACCTCTATGCCTACTTTTATAAGCTTTTATTCTTTTATCAAATATCTGAAATATTGTTCAACTAAAGTAAGTAGCTGAATACTCCTCTATGACTCTATCAATTGCAGAATAGAACTCCACGTTCTTACAACGCAACAGGAGTCATAATCGACCACAAGGCCTAAGCCACTAAACCTCTAATACATAACATAAACAGCCTATACACGTCCCACTGCTGGGCACAGGCGTCCCCTCAATCAACAGGTGGGGGTTAGGAGCATACTCCACCACTCTGCTCCAATGCGGGTTGGTGGAGATGTTTTTACGGCTAATAGCCGGGACCAACGGCTTAACGTGCCCTCCGAAGCACGGAATCATCTTACTTTTTCGGACAATCAGGTGATTCAAGCCTGAAAAGTCCTTACCAAACAAAGGACTGTCTCACAAAGCAACCCCCTAATAGTCACAAACCTCTAATAGTTTAGATATTTTTAAACATCATCTTCACTCTCTTAGAAAAGTAAATTACGAAAGAAATAAGAGATTTTCGCCGCGCGGCAGAAAAAAGCAGCGGCATAATAACCCACTGCAATTCTGTACCAAACAATTTTAAATTGTATTGCGCGCACTTGACGGCAGAGCCACCGCAGCGGCGCAGTATTACAGTGCGACATTATGCCGCTGCTCTTTTCTGCCGCGTGGCGAAAAACTCGTAGTGCGCGCCTGGCCTAAGTATCATTAAATGTCAAATATAATAATGCGACAGGGTTCTAAAGTGGGTACAAGATATTCCTCATGACTGTACTCTACCGAAACGCTACCCTCGCGCCTCGGCCTCGTTCGTACAGTTTCGTGTCACCCGATCAATCACGCGACCGCAGCGTATAGCCGGAGGAGTATTCAGCAAGTCTTCGTTGTGATTTGTCCTGAAAATTAATTATTATGATTTGTACTTGTAGTAACCAGTGATATTAAGTTTTATTTGTACGGTGCTCAATTGTGCGGTCAACGCGTTGCACACTGCTTACTAGTCTACAGTATGCCTTATGCCTGAACCGTAGTCTGTGGTCACCTGTGACGTCAGTCATTATATAAAGGAATGTATCATAATTATAAATAATAATTACATTAATAAAGATATTGAATTAAAAATAATTACGATTTATTTTGATGTTTTATTTACTTATCTACGAGGTATCTAGTTATGGATCCTGGCAGACGTGAACTTATTTGGCATGTATTTAACGAGACGACAAATTAATTGGATTTAGGGATGTAAAAATAATGAAAGCAGGTAGCAAAAATAATAGGTTGGCAGCAACGGTGAAGAGTAATTTTTAGTAGAAAGTGGCGGCTAAAAAATCAGTTATACGGCTTTGTTTTAATTTAAACTGGCATCGATTTATTGTTGTGGCAACTGAATTTATTGTTAAGCCAACGCCTTGACGGCGACTAAAAAATAGAAAATAGGCTCTCTTAAATTATACATTGGGGTTGTAAATATAGTTAAACTAGGTGAGAAAAAAATATGAACAAGGTTATAAAAAATATACTTTGAGCGACATTTTATGACCTCTAAATAAAGCAAATATTGGCATGCAAAAAATATTATTGGTTTATAATAATACTTGATAATACTTGTATCTTAAGTTTGATGGTTTTTTCTGCCGAATTTCATTAAACAGAAAACTTTTCGACTATTTTCGTTTCGGTTTTTTTCACTTCGCTGAAATCACGTTTGCCTAAGTTTCGTTTGACTTAATAACAATTCGTTCTTTTCGTTACTCCGACGTTTCATTTGTGGGAAAAACTATTTTCCGAAGTTAGGGTTGGCCGAAATACATTTTGTCCCAAATATCATGATGCCGAACATTCATTACACTACTGTTAATAAACCTTCAAAATCTGTGACCTTAAAAGGTCTTCACCGCCGCCTCTCGGCCCTTCGGGCCTCGATGGTCACAAGTAACCTAACCCACTCGGCTATATGGCAGGGGGCTCGCTTTGCTCGCCCCCTGCCATACAGCCTTCGTAACCTATATCTACAGTGTCGGGGTGCCGCGAATTTCCGTGCTCGCTTCGCTCGCACCCGTGACTGCTGTCGTTACGAAACAAATCTTCACCGCCGCCTCTCGGCCCTTCGGGCCTCGATGGTCACACAAAATATGTCAAATAGATCATATAGGGAATGAAAAAACTTCAAAAGAGACTTCGGCTAATAGTAAAAATTGTTTTCAAAAATTGTGAAAATATTACAAGTAAACAATAACAGGCAATCGTATCATCCCGTGATAACCGCCCGCCGCGCTAATAACGCCCTACATCACCCCCCGCACCGCGGCCCGCACTCTGCTAAGCGTGCGCGCTTGGCGCCGTTTTCATTAAATTTTGATTCCCAAACAAAAATATTAGAATCCTAATACTTAATTACAGTACCCGTTTTATTTTTTTAGGTGCTTGCAAATCGCAGCCCGAAAGTGTATTTTTATATGGAAGCCTATATTTGCCAATAAAATATTTTTAATTCTCTTGTCTTAATATTAGTCGCCAAGTCATTATTTATAATACCTCACCTATAATTTCATTGGCCCTGTTAAATATTTTTGCTACCTTAAAGTAGCAGCCATTATTGAGTTTTTATAAATCCTTGCATTTCGAAGCTCATCTAATATAATTGTCGCAATAATATTTAATCGCTGCCAAGTAATTATTTGTAACAAAACAATTAGTCGCCCTTTAAGTTTTTAGTCGCCGCGAAAATAATATGCCTTTTTTTTGTTTCACAGCACTACTATAAGTGCAAGACACAGATAGTTTTACAACAGTAAAATTGTAATATCTAATAATGTACCTACATTAATATGATGGTATCTGCCAGAATCGACAAACATGCAAAAATAAATAACAAAAAAATATATTAAAATAAAAAATGAATTAATAAATTATTTATGTCGTGTGCTGATTGCCTACAAAGTTTTCCGGGAGTTTTGATAATTGGTGACTTTATAAATTTTAACCAGCTCTTTCCAAGTTGCTTGGCACCTTAAATCCTTGCCACTCGCGCCGCCATATTTAAAACAAAACTGTCTCCGGGCGCCATTTTCAAAAAAGTTTTTCAGTACTCCCTACCTCACTACCAAAGGATCAGCTTAATAGGCGTAAATATAGAAGAATGGTTGAAAGACTTTAAAGTACATGGTAACAAAGTGCCAATATTTATTGTTTAAAAGATTTGTTCAGACGCAAAGGTAAATAACAACAAAGATGATAATTTATATAACCGCAGTCAGTAGATGATTTCATATCTATTCTTACGATATGTCAATTTTACTGCCTAAAGGCATTGTTACCGTTGACCCTTACATCATCATCATCAGCCGTACGACGTCCACTGCTGGGCATAGGCCTCCCCCAAGGATCTCCACGACGATCGGTCCTGCGCTGCCCGCATCCAGCGGCTTCCCGCGACCTTCACCAGATCGACCCTTACATAAACAGCTTCAAATCAAAAGCCAAAACGGCACATAATACGTCACACTTCTTCTGTCGTGTGGGTTTGTGAGGTGGATTACCAACCTCATCAACCCTGGCTGATTGAGCTGACATGGCTCATGTAACAACTACTAGCTTACATCAATAAGTAGTAACGGCTGAAGCACGGATCATCTTACATGTGATCAGCCTGTAATGTCCTAACCAAACTAGGGATCACAAAGTGATTTTTGTGATGTGTCCCCACCGGGATTTGAACTCGGGACCTCCGGATCGTGAGCCCAACGCTCAAACCACTGGACCACGGTGGCCTACACGTCAAAGCTCATGACTATATCCCGACATGGGTTGTCACGCGTACATCCATTGCAAGATGAACTAAGTACCGACACCTCGCCGAGCTTTCTGTTGGACTAACGTGATAGGTAGTGAGTCGTAACGCACTCTATAATGGTGGAACCTCGACCGACGACCGTGGTCCAGTGGTTGAGCGTTGCGCTCACGATCCGGAGGTCCCGGGTTCGATTCCCGGTGGGGACATATCACAAAAATTACTTTGTGATCCCTAGTTTGATTAGGACATTACTGGCAGATCACCAGATTGTCCGAAAGTAAGATGATCGGTGCTTCGGAAGGCACGTTAAGCCGTTGGTCCCGGTTACTACTTACTGATGTAAGTGAGTAGTCGTTACACCATGTCAGGAGCCTTTGGCGTCTCAATAATAACCCTGACACCAAGGTTGATGAGGTTGGTATTCCACCTTACAACCCATACGATAAGAAGAAGATGGTGGAACCAACTATGTTCGTGAAAACTGGATTTAAGATAAATTAATAACTCATATTAACTAACACCAGATAACTTATTTCCTATAGAAGAAAATCCTCCGAAATATTTCAGAAAAGTTCTTTAAGTACCTATCCACGATTATCCCGATCAGGAATCGAACTACCAGACCGTGATAATCCCGTCCCAATGCAGGTTAAAGTTAAGGGAGTGATCACTGGGTAACACAGCGATCCCTGTAACCACCGATCCATGACTCCCATATGTTTCTGTTCAGTAACTTTTGTGATACTTAATTGTAGCTACATTATAGTTGAAAATGGGATGGTATATAGAAAATATCACTTTTTATTTAAGTACTTATACTTTTAGTTCGAAAAGAAGCGTAAGTTTTAAATCAATGCATCACTGCATAGTATAAAACAAAGACGCTTTTTCTGTCCCTATATCCCTATGTATGCTTAAATGTTTAAAACTCCGCAACGGATTTTGTTACGGTTTTTTTTTTAATATATAGAGTGATTCAAAAGGAAGATTTATATGTATAATAACATCCATTAAATAGTGGAGAAATACTGTTATTTTTGAGGTTTTTAATGTGATGTTGTAAATAATTTCATTCGTTCCTTAGCATTGTACCCGAGCGACAGAAGGCAGAAGGACAGTAGAGGCAACCAAACACCTAATAATTGGACACCTAATAAGACACGACGAATTTATTAAAAACGTCATAGAAGGAAAGCTAGAAGGAAAGGGGAAAACTAAGAAGAGCTTACATGGAACAGATTAAAGAAAAGGTTAACGTCGTGTCTTATAGGGAACGTCAAGGAATTTGCCTTTGATAGAGTGGAATGGAAAATGCTACACCGACAAGAGCGTGGCTCTTAAATTGATGATGATGCACCCGAGCGAAGTCGGGGCGGGTCGCTACTCACTAGTTATGAATACGACACGGTCAGAGCTCGTGCAAGAGTGAAAAACGTCTTTCATTGGATTTTAAACCTACGGATATACTCCTTGATAGGCCTGTTCGTAGTACGGTCACGAGTACTAATATGTACACAGTTTGAAACCATGTCACATTAACTCATTTGACAAATGAAACCGTAAGTCTCATTAAATATGAAATATGATGGTGTGACAGGGTTCTAAAGTATGATAAATGATGATAATTTAAAGTATGATATTATGATATTGCTCATGCTTGTACGCGTGACTAAAATGGTAGTGTCACGGGTTAGAATCCCAGCTCAGGGTCTAAACCACTGAATTCAATTTTGTGTTTGAATTCATGTTTGGATCATAGATAATTATTGGTATCACGTGATTACCCGGATTCGCCAGTATTACACGGGACATAAACATAGCTGGCGAGGAGTGAGTCTTCTGCTATTGTGTGGGTTGTGAGGTGGATGAACAACCATAATAACCCTGGTGTCAGGGTTATTATTGAGCAGCCAAAGGCCCCTGACGTGACTAAAGTAACGACTACGTACTTACATCAGTAAGTAGTAACCGGGACCAACGGCTTAACGTGCCTTCCGAAGCACGGATCAGCTCAGGTGATCAGCCTGCAATGTCCTAACCAAACAGTAACGAGTAGGAGTAGAAGCGTGTGTATATACTATACACCTCTGCCTATCTCTATGAGGAGACAGCCGTGATATTATGAATCGATATAAAACCATCCTTTCCTTTTGACCATCGGTTACGTTTGAGTAACCTTCACGGCTACGCAAAGTCCAAATAACGCCACAACAATGACTGGCAAGGCAGAATACAGTTTACAACGTTACCTTAATGGGTTGGTGGCATATGGTCAGTTACGGTCAGCTGCCAACTGCCGTCGCCCGCGCCGTGCTTCGTTGCGCACGCGCACTGACTAATGCGATGGGCGACTTAGGTGCGTTTACCTCTGTTAGGTATGTTTATTTCACAGTTGTGAGTTCTGTATATGGATTGGAATAAAAAATATGTTAATTATGATGTTTTAAATAATCTTTTGAGTCTGAGATTGTAGTCAATGTAATTCTTAGTAAAGTACGATGTGTGTTTCGATTTGCCTCTATCGGCATTTACTTAGTTGATGGTATGTCTACATGGTTAATTGACTATAAGATCGCTGAAACAGTTTGATATAACCCACTCACAGTCCCCCTTTCCCTGCTTACTTTTCAGTTATGATTTAGCAATAAGGAAAATTACTCGTATAACATTAACTAAATTCATTAAAATTTCATTTTATTTAATGTAATGTTTTTTAACATAGATATCTGATTAATAATTATTTCTGATAATTATTTATCAGATATAATTATTTTTATTGACTGGGCCCGCGTGATGGTTTAAGGCCCGATCTCCCTATCCATCCATAGGGAAGGCCCCAGCAGTGGGGACGTTAATGAGCTGATGATGATGAAATAATTATTTAATTAATAATAATAACTTTATTGCACAAAATAAGAGAAACGTTTACTTAAAACTAAAAAATGTATTTTACGAGGGCCTGGCAGAAATTGCTGTTTAGCAATAAGGCCGCCTATTGTGCTTATGTTTTATTCGTATGTTTATGTCCTTTATATATGTTCTTGTGCAATAAAGTATTATTGATTGATTGATTGAGGTCTTCATTAGTGGAATACGTCCAGGGAATTAAAGACATCAATCTTCTCTTTTAATTAAACGAACAAAACAGTTAAGATAAATTATACTCTTCACTAATAGTAGGTACACACCACAGTCTACCCCAATAACAATTGCGTCGGTTATACTTAGACATAGGTAGCTAACAAATCTATTATCAAATAAAACGTTGATAAACAAAACACAAACCCAATATCACTATTTACAAATATTGTCAATCACTGACGCATTAAAAAAGAAAATATTTTTCCAAAGGGTAGCGCGGTGACGGACCACATGGCACAGGGAGTAGGGTAAAACAGCCGAGAGCGGTTGCGAGTCGTCCGTGACCCGCGAAGCGACGCGCACCTGTACGTTGAAAGCGAAACGCGCGCCACTGCACCAACGTCCAACGCGCGGAAAAGCGGAAGTGTAGTGAATGACTTTTAAATTAAACTTTTAAATATCGAACGAAGACAGTTTTTAAATTTTGAATATTTTAAATGTAAATGTGTGCCCAGTTTGGATTTGGGAAGGTAAGTAATTTTTGTTTTTTTATTGTCTAAGTTTACCTATTTCAGTGACCAGGAGCACGAATGCATCATCTACCCTCTGCTAATGTTATTTAATTAAAATCTTACGTAGTCGTAGATAAAAAGATATATATTTACGACCAACTTAATGCAATTTATAATTATAACATAAAATACCCCACATAAGGCTATTTGAACCTGACCAACTATTGCTACTACTATTGACAAATCAAATCCTCTTGTCAAATCTTCAGGTTAGGTAAGCGGACCCTGTGAGTAACGGGATAATCCTAGGGAGATGATGATGAAGTACTGGTATTGTGCATAACTTCCTTCCTTCTTGTGTTCCTTCAACAAACGGGAGGCTCAGGTTCAGAGTACCATATCGTTATTTATAATGAATTACGTATACACATTTCTTAAGGTTTAAAAGACTACTTACTATTACCATAAAAAAAATGTGAAATTGGCACCGTTATTCATAAAAGCGTATCAACATTACTACCTTAATAAATAAACCTTAAAAGGCGTAGCGAATTAAAAAAATCACTTGCAGCTTTTCACAACGCGTACAATATCTACAATAACGACCCGTGGTAGAGATCAGCCCAATATGGCCAAATTATTGGAGTTAGTAGATCGTGACAGATGCCATTTATGGGTCAGCCATTTTACATTGATGTCCGACAAAATTGTCGATAGCGGAATGAATTTGCGATAGTTTTGAAGACTATAACATACCTAGTGTTGTTACTGTGCAGCTGTGTGCTATTGTATTGTAAAACATCTCCTATCCATCTTTATTAAGTCCCGGATTCGAATATCAGTTGAGTCAGTTAAGAAAACGAAACTTAGTACTGACCTACGTACCTCCTTAAATGAAATAAAAATACAATCAAATAAAAAATGCATTATTTCGTAAATTTTACAGTTTACCGAAGCGTCCCAGTAAGTAGGCAAGGACGCATCTATTCGTTCCTACTTGAATATATATCTTATCCATATGAGAGTACTGAGGGGTTAAAATGGTCACATCGAAGCAATTGCGCAAATGTCAAATTGCAATATTAATTATATAATAATAATTGCCGCTGGTCTGAGTGGTACTCCATCAACTCATGGTTGACACAGTAGAGTTACGGACTTACTTACCTGTACCACAAACACTTTCTATTTAAACAAGGGTCGCAGGTACTTACATGAGTTTAATTTCATTAAGCTGCAAAAAGTGGCCGTAATTGTCACGGTTACCTTGCCATTCAGCTTAAATTCGCCATAAAAAAATAATTATTTACGAAATATGGTTCGGCAGCCCAACTCTGTTATGTAGGAGCAAGATGGAAATAAAGATTCATAATGGCTCACTGCCGGGTTATTAAGTTATGCATGAGCAAAGAAACAGTAAAAAGTTACCACTTCATGATGGTTTTTAAGTGGTACGCTATGAGATGAACAGAACTACATTATGTCTTACATAATTTATTGTTACGTTCACGTCTATAATCTGAAATGGACAAAGAGAAAATTTAAATCGAAAAAAAATCCGACTCGGACGGGACTTGAACCCGCAGCTCTTGTCAGAGCGTGTTAACCATTATACCACCTGGTCCTCCTCCTGTCCATGCGAAATTATTTCGATCTATGTATCGTCATGGACACAAATCGTGATGTTCTTTCCACAGAGGCAGCCAATCAGGTCGTGTCGCGTCAAACACTTCAGAACCCCGATACCGACCCCGCCGGCGTGATTTAACGATTTCCCTCATTCAGCGCTTATCGCCATCGATCCACTAGAGTCGATTAATTATTTCAAATATTCTTTCTTTCAGACGACGCCCTGAGTCGAGGTTCGCGGTCAACTGGGCACCCTGTTGTCAGGCCTGTTGTCTTAACTTTTGTATCGCCATTTGTCCAGCCAAGTGGTTAATACCATCTGCGGCAAATCTACAATAAGTCACGTCAAAAAAACTTCGTTATTTAGGCATAAATAAAGGTACTTACACGTATAGGTACCTACTACAACAAACTATTGAATATGTTGTTATCGTACTTTGCAGAATACCAGGTAGAATATTCTCACAATTCATTAGAATCGTTTGAAGTAAGTATGATGATGAGGAGAAAATTGTGTTCATTGTACTCGGTTCAACAGGTCATCTATAGCACTTTCATTTTTATGAATCCGACTCAGTTGTAATCACTATCGGTAATCTCGGAAAACGCTCCCATAATCTTATTGTAAAACATAATCCGTGATAAATATATTTTACATAGATGCCTATCATTTTAATGGTATGCTTATGTCTGAGCCGGTAGAGTTAATTATTCAATTATCTGAAATGCACTTTTCACGCTTCAACTTTCAATGAGAAATACATGGTTAATCATTTTTATTTTCATCAATGAATTATTATTTACGTATAATCATTTTTCAATAGCCTCCGTGGTCTAGTGGTTAGAGCGTTAGGCTCACGATCTGGAGGTCCGGGTCGACTACCGATAGGGACATTGTGGAAATCACTTTGTGGGACTGTCCTTTGTTTGGTAAGGACTTTTCGGGCTTGAATCACCTAATTGTCCGAAAAAGTAAGGTGAAACCGTACTTCGGAGGGCACTTTAAGCCGTTGGTCCCGGCTATTAGCAGTAAAAACACCTCTACCAACCTTGCATTAGAGCTGCGTGGTGGAGTATGGTCCATACCACCTCCGGTTGATTGAGAGGAAGCCTGTGCCCAGAAGTGTGACGTTTATTAACATTTAATGTCCTTAATACAATTCATAATAGATATATTCTGTCCACGGCTATACATATCTTTATAATATCATTATCTGTAGTATGTGCGACGTAGTTCTTACGGGTCCATAGACTTCGATATGTGATTGATTGAATACACTTTACAAATACTTTGAATATACTCTATTACACCAAAATAAAAGGAAATATTTACAAAAGACTCTTTACTAGGTAACATGGCAAATTCAAGCGTGCTTTCTTCAAGAAAATTGTCAAATAAGTACTTATTCTGAAGTAGGACGGACTATTTGATCAAACACCACGATTTCACTGTCAGTGTTAAAAACTATCGATTCATGACTTGCCGGTAAACATTTCCTGTCTTTGTTTAACTTAGAAAATAAGACCATTTTCTTACAACTCTCATATTCCAATTTTTACCTTACTATTTAGAACAGTGATTAAACAAATATATCACGCAAATCGGACGTAGTTGTACAATATGCTCAAAACTATGTCCCAAATGGGGTAGTTATCGCAAGATGAACTAAGTACCCACACCTCACCGAACTTTCTGTTAGACCAACGTCATAAGTGGTGAGCCGCATCGCCGTCTATAATGAATAATGATAATATTATAATAGAGTATATTTATACATAAAAGTGTATATTTTTGATGTTACTTTTTTACCTAAAAACCACATTCAATCATTTTTTTCACTGAAGTCCCAATTCGCGCAGTTATTCCCTACGTAAAGGAGAAGCCAAAAAGTTTATTAACTAAATTTAAATTAGGCATAGGTAGGATTATGTTTATGAAAACTATGAATAAATGGTAAACTGCTTATTTAATTACATAATTAAATAATATTCAGCAAGTGTTACTATTATTTTTATTATTAAGTCCCCAAACACTACAAAAACACATAAACAAAACTTTCACAAATATATAGATTGACAATATCGATTCCATTGTCAAGATCACAGTTCTTGCGCCGGCGCCGATGGAAATCGTGGGAAACACAACACGTGAGGACAATACCATGTCGAAGATGATATCGAATCATATTAGAAACTCCGTAATGGTGTCAACCACTTAGTTTTTCATATAAACAATAGCAATAGCAACGTGGAACGCAAGATAATGTTGAGTGAGTATACAGGGTGTTAGTGACGTAGAGAACATTTGAGGGATGATTCAGAGCATAATTTTGAGTTGATATGAAGTACAATTTTCCATCGCAAAAACATGGGACTAAAAATAATGTACTTAAACACATAAAATTTCACTTTCAAATTATTTATTTCAGATTAATATCCATAATTATAAGTACGTTACATTAGATTAAATAAATTAAAATTCAAACTTTATTGGACCTTTGTATAAAACGGACATCACTCCAAATAAAATTTCATAAATTTTTCAACATGAAATTCCACTTGATATCAACTCAAAATTATGGTCTGAAACATCACCAAAAGTTTTTGTTAAGATAATTATGACCAGCGCAAAAGGATTTAAAAAACACAAAATAAAAAATAATAATGTATAATGTGTGTTGTTGTGTATGAGTATAATGTATTTTATTTCATTTTTATTTTATTTATTAGGACATTGATATTTTTAATTTTATTTGATTTTATATAATTTAATTTAATTATAATTTATTTAATCGAATGTAATAATTATGGATATTAATCTGAAATAAATAATTTGAATTGAAAATAAACATGAATTTAGCGACGTCCACTTAATATTAACTCGTGCGCTGAATCATCCCCCTAAGTATTCGGTACGATGTCACTAACATCCTGTATATGAAATACGTAGGTTGATCTGATAGCGCTTAAACAATAACCATTCTTTACCTTTTTAATTACGGGACTTTGTTAGATTTTAAAAGCAGTAATTTCATTCATATACGTACAAACGAGCTTACATAAGATCATGCCATTTTCCCTTAGGTGTAGGCAGAGAACACGGTATTCCAGTCGGTATGATATTAATGACTAAAGGACTTTTTTAATGTTATGGGCGATAGGCTGATCCCTTATCACCATAAGGTTCATCATATCCAGCTTACGACATCGTATCAACAGTGGCTGCAAGTCGTCTTTGATTACTTGTGGCTCTGCCCACCCCATTAGGGATTACGGGCGTGAGTTTATGTATGTATGTTTATGTAATGACGTTAATCTAGTCTACTGTCACCATGTCAACAAGAGATCTAACGGCCTACGTGGTCTAGTGGTTAGAGTATTTCTCGACTTGAAGGTCCCGTGTTCGATTCCCGATGGAGACATGACAAACATCACTTCGTGATCCCTAGTTTGGTTAGGACCTTGCGAACTTGTATTTATATTTGTTACTGTGGCGTCCATCTTAGGCGTCTGGGGTCAAAGCAAACCCATCAAAGGTAAAAAAAAGCAGTCGGTCCTGGCTATGCAGTCGTCGTTACATGGGGTTAGGTGGTAACTCGCACACATGAAAACAGCCACATGTGCCAGTTGACACACTGGTGTTATGTGGTTGACTCGTCCGAATCTCTCGATAGATAGAACGATAGGTAATTCGTACGGATTGACTACTGTGTAGATTGACCTTCACCCGTGTCAAGAGCCTAGGAGCCAAGGATTGATACGCTCGATCATTGACCTCACTACCCATGAGAGAAGACCAAAAAATCTAAGGTATAGACACAATAATATGACAACTTAGTATCTTGGGTCGGCCACGATTTCTATAGATGCTTTTTTCAGAAGTTTATCAGAAAAAGTCAGTAATTTCAAAGAATTACTTATATTATGTTATTTTCCTACTAAACGTGCAAAGTATTATGCTGTAGCTGTTATATTCCATTATCAGTGAAATGGAATAAAAAGTGGAGTAAGTTAAATTTGAGGAGCTCGGTGGCGCAGCGGTTAACGCGCTCGGTCTGCGATTGTTGAAGTTAAGCAACTTTCGCAAAGGCCGGTCATAGGATGGGTGACCACAAAAAAAAAAGTTTTCATCTCGACCTCCTTCGTGCTTCGGAAGGCACGTTAAGCCGTTGGTCCCGGCTGCATTAGCAGTCGTTAATAACCACCAATCCGCCCTGGGCCCGCGTGGTGGTTTAAGGCCCGATCTCCCTATCCATCCATAGGGAAGGCCCGTGCCCCAGCAGTGGGGACGTTAATGGGCTGGTGATGATGTGATGATGAAGTTAAATTTAGAATCCAAACTTTTTCTAAGTAAGCCGACGGTCGCATCTAAGAAAAACCAGATAGACATTCTAACAGATAGTAAAAGTGTTTTCGAAAGACACTTACTTACAGACAACCGGCCAAGTGCGAGTCGTACTCGCACACGAGGGGTCCCTTACCATTGACTACGTAAACAACAGTAGGTACACAAACATATTGCTTAGCTGTTGACATTATTGATTTCCAGCAAAAAAGGGCAAAAAAAAAGTATGGGTGGCCCTTAAACATTGTTTTTTTTTTTTGTTTTTAGGATTTGTTGTTATAGTGGCAAAAGAAACACATAATTTACGAAAATTTTAACTGTCTGCGATAGCTAGACAGTTCTTGAGATACATCCTGGTGATAGACAGAGAACTTTTAGTAATAGAGTCCCGTTTTTGCCCTTTGGGCACGGAACCCTAATAAAGAAAAATAGTAGTCAGATTATCTACGTGCATAAAAATCGCTCGTCCCAATAGCCAAATAAACAATCTAAAGACAGGTTATCTTCTTATTAACGAAATGGTGAAAGTAATACGTAATAATAAAGAATCGTAACCAAATGTCAATAAGTGATCGACTAAAAAGTGCCACAGTTTTTGAACCAGTGACCGTAGAGGCGCAGACTAAAATAGGAAATAAAAAACAAAAAAGATCGAAACAAATGAAGTAAGCTGTCAAAGTGACAGCTCACTGGTTTTTAGAACCAATTTGCTAACTGTTGCGTCATATCATAATACTCAAAATTTTAGATCAATAGTAATTGCAAAGTGAAGTTACGCGCTATTTATTTTAATACTGTTTATGGTTGATAATGAGAATTTGTAATAAAAATAGGCATTCTATGGTGCTGATTCCAGTATACCCCATCTAATTTTATTTCAAGTTATACCTAAAAGGAAAGTAACGGGAGATTGACAACTGCTAATTTTAAAATGAATGAACTCTGAACTCGGACGCATTATATAGGCATCTCGCTGTTATGCTGATGGACTGACATGCCACTAATACCTACTGTTATCATAATTATCTATAGATACTTAATATTTGAACTCGAGTAACAAGGGTGAGTTGTGTTTTGATAACTTGTAGCTCTGCTCTACCGACCCCTATAAAGATTACTGAGTTTATGTACCTACGTCATATCAAAACATATTTTTTTAAAAACAGCTTTTCCGTAATTTCTTTCGAGAAAAACAAATACCATCAATAAACTCCGTGAAAAGTTTAAAACGACGCCTTAATGAATCGAAGTTTGTATCCACTTCGGTATTCATTATGTGCAGTTTACCATAAACATAAGTATTACCGGGTAAAACCCTCAACGAACCACTTTTTGTCCGCAGTCATAGCAAATGCCATCCGCGGCAATCCGTCGTGAGTTATTGTCGCACGAAGATGGTGTTGCACGCTGGCTGGTGTATAGAGGATGGAACGGTAAAGAAAGAATACTTCGACTTTGAGTTGACCACATTATATTTTCAATTTAGAGGATAATTGACTGATAGAGAGAGAAACAGTGTGTTAAAAGAAAGATGTGGTGTAAAGGACGATATATAGTGACTAAGATTAAGACGGGAAAGTTAACGTGGTTTGGTCACATAGAGCGAATGAAGGGGAATAGGTTTACGAAAGCAGTATATAAAGCGAAGGTTGGTGATAGTGCTGGCCGAAAAAGACCTAGAAGGACGTACATTGACCAAATTGGAGATGTCCTTAGAAAAGGTTCAGTACGATCTACTCTGAACCGGCGTGCGTGTATAAAACGATTGATGAATGTGGAGGAAGCAAGAGATGTCAGGATCGAAGCAAATGGACTTCTCATGGACACTATAGAATAACTCTTTTAAGAAATAAATTAAAATTATAACCTCAGCATGTTTATAAATGTTTTTTCACGGTCGAAATTCGCCAACTTACCTAAAAACATGGAGCAAAGAAAGGCTCAACTTAGCGTGAGAGTACACAAAAAACTTACACAAACAAGTAGAGACAACCTTGACAGTTGCAAGTGCAGGGAATGGACACAATGCCCATGGTATATACTCAGTATGGTAGCTTGAAACATCTTAGTAAGATCATTGTGAATGTGTCAACAGTTTACAATGTACGTACTACACACTGTTGCATTTTGCACTTTGCTGCTCTACCTTATCACTGGGTAGGAAAGAGTGTAATGTGACAAAATAAAGGTCTAGAAGCTACAACTGACAACTGTAACTATGACATGTGGCTGGTATCCTTATCATACTATATTATTTTTATTTCAGGACTCCGATCAGAGGTTTTAACCGTATTTTTTTGACAAAGAAAAGACTATCACTAACTTGTAATACTAGTAATCTATCCAAGGTAGCATAGACGTGCGTATCGGGCTTCGTATCCACCAGATACCGGATACGGCGGGAACATTCCCTGGGGAGGCACGGTCGAGCGCTCGCCACGGTGCGCGCGCCGCTCACCTGCGCCCGCGCAGAATATGGGTTAATGGCCGGGAAGAGTTGCAATGGAGAATGCGTCATAAGTCGAATATCGCACATCGTGGCTAGTACAGAGCACTTTATGCTTCCCGTTTGTCTGATAGGGATAATGACATTGTAGGTTGTGACAAAAAAACCGTGGCTTAGTATGATACGATAAAATAAATATAGATGAGTATTTAGAGATGTATCTTCTAATCCCATATTTACTAAACATATTAATAGATACAAAAAAACATTAGAGATAATAATAAAAAGTATACTTAACTTAAGTATATAATATAATACTCAAGTATATGTATAAGTATACTGAAAGATTGAAGTAAAATAAAAGCGTTAAAAATACTTAAGTTTTTCGACTGATAAATATTATACTCCTTCCTTATAGATGGAAGCAAAAATAAACCATAACATTTAATCATAAATTTTATAATAAACTGATTATAATCTCAGTAGGAAATCAGTACACGTCAACAACCATTTAAATAAAAAATTACGCGCTCGACTTTTGTTTTCTGTTCCGAATAACTTTCGCGCGTGTTTGAAACAAAAAGATAGTGATTCAGATACGAAGTACCGACTGTTCTCATACTCGTAGTAAGTAGAAGGTAGGATCTGCCCTATAATTACATTAATGGTGGACCCAGATACTTTCGCATAAAAAGCTGTTCACCTGCTTTTGACTTCATCCGACATCTGTTTATACGGTTCCATTGACTGACGCGGTACGATAGATAGATAGAATAGAAACTTAGAAACAAGTAGATGCGTCTTGTGACTTACGTCATAGCGTGGAGACGTTGGTTGTGGAAAGAATTACGATGGAACATAAAATTATACATACATACATAAACTCACGCCCGTAATCCCAAATGGGGTGAGCAGAGCCACAAGTAATCAAAGACAACTTGCAGCCACTGTCGATACGAAGTCCTAAGATGGATATGATGAACCTTATGGTGATAAGGGATCAGCCTATCGCCCATAACATTAGTCCATCATGTTAGAGGACGCAATCCCTCTATCGGTTTTTACGACATGCCCGGGAAAACAAGCAGCTGAACGTGTTCTATGTTTTTTATTTGCTCCCAGAACAGCATAGCAGCAACATAAAATTATAAATATTCGATAAAGTAACCCAATCACAGTGTTTTCTTGAAAATAGGCAGTATCATTATGATTATCCTACCTATACTAGAACTACTTTTTTTGAACGTGTCTTATTTTTGATATGCGCAGATGGCGTTAACTACTTGGCCGGACAAATAGGGAGCGCTGAGGGCTCTCACTTGGCAAACTAGAACTACTTAATTCTACTTCACCTACCGTAGTTAGGACGGAAGTCTTAGTAATTTAATATATACTATAAATACATAACTAGTATAATGGTTTTCTTAAATTGTATAACGCAAAAAATAATGAGCTCATAATTATTATTTTAAAGTGAAAGTTGTCCTTTAAGTACATTCAAAATTATCAATATATTACCTATATTTACGAATATAAACGCTCCACGCTTTCTTTCCGTACGTTATGGATAACTGTACCCGGTTAATTACTTTTCAAAAAAGGTAAATATGGAAAGAGTATTTTATTCTGAGTAGGTACTAATGAGGCAGTGCTAGTAAAAATAAGGGAAAAGAGGCAAATATTAATAGTCATTGAGGACAGAAGAGGCAAGATGATCGGACACTTAATAAGACACGATGAATTTATTAAAAACATCATAGAAGGGAAGCTACAAGGAAAGATAGGAAGAGGAAGACCAAGCTAGCTTACATGGAACGGATTAAAGAGAAGGTGAACGTCGTGTCTTATAAGAAGTGAAAGAATTGGGCTCTGATATACAAGAATGGAGAATGCTACACGGACAAGAGCATGGCTCTTAAATTAGTAATGTGGTACTTAGTATGTGAGTAGTAATCTATACTCACTAGGTCGATAATTTTTTTCAAATATTTTTATTTACTTATTTATTTGTTGTTTGTTTTTTTTTGTTTTTTTTTTCCTCTCAGACGACGCCCTGAGCCGAGGTTCGCGCCTAACTGGGCACCCTCAGGCCTGTTGTCCTAAATTATGTACCGGGTGAGAGCCCTCGTCGCTCCCCATTTGTCCGGCCAAGTAGTTAACGCCATCTGCGGCAAATCTACAATAAGTCACGTCAAATAGAAAAGGAACACAGATTCAGGATTTATTAAGTGTTCTGCATTTTAACTTGATTAAAAGCATAGTAATAGACCACAAATAGCCACATTAATTATTGGCATTCGTAACAAAGTAGAGTAAGTAAAGTGCACAACAGTTTAAAAAGTAACGTCAGAAAATACGTATACATACAATGTCTAAGCATATACCTATATTTTTTACCGTTACCTATATTTCTAACATATCATTAAGTACAGTCATGAGCAATATACTGTACCCACTTTAGGACTCTGTCGCACTAACATATTTGACATTTAGTGAGACTTACAGTTCAATTTGTCAAAAAAGTTATTGTGACATGGCACCAAAGTGTATACATATTAATGCTCGTGACCGTACCTATGACTGCAATGGAAACGCATTAAACCTTTGCTCTACAATCTCCACTCGTTAAAAATTAGGTAGCGAGAAAACTTCATTTGTTATGATAGAGACGAATTATAAGTATTATTATGAGCTGCTGAGTCCGCCATTACAAACAGATTTGTATGAAAGTTTGGCAGGAAATGAGCGTAGGAAGTGTAATGTATACTTCATAGATGCATACACAGGTACACTCATGCTCGTAAAACCTATACAAAAAACCGGTCAAGTGTGAGTCCGACTTGGGCACCGAGAGTGACTATTGTGATGATGACGACAAAGATGTTTGCCAATACCGCGATTATTTTAATTAATCGCAAAAACTTTTTGTCGTTGAAAAAAATTCCCGAGAAAAAAGGGTCTTGGCAGACAGACAGACGGACGAACAAGATGATCCTATAAAGGTTCCGTTTTCCCTTTTGAGGTTCGGAACTTTTTTTTTGACGTGACTTATTGTAGATTTGCCGCTAACTTCTTGGCCGGACAAATGGGCAGCGCTGAAGGCTCTCACCCGGTACAATATTTAAGACATCAGGCCTGAGGGTGCCCAGTGGACGCGAACCTCGACTCCTACGAATAAATAATATTCGTAGGTCGGCTTTGACCGTCGTGTGAGACGAAAAAATATTTGAAAGAATTAATCGACCCTAGTGCGTCGATAGCGATAAGCGCTGATTAAGGGAAGAGGTTCGGAACCCTAAAACCTAAACATATAAACGAGCATAGTTGGTAATTAGATTTAAGGAGCGGGAAAATGTATAATGGTAATGTGTACAATAATAACAATACATAAACAACTGGCAAAAACAGACCATAGCGTCCACAGAATTTAGCCCAGAGCGGGTTTTATCGCGAATCACGCGACTCAGTCGTTCGAGCGATATACATAATGCATCTCCCCCTCTATAAAAAAAAACTTACCTACCTATAGGTTGTCAGGAAACAATCATCTTCGGTTTTTTTTACAACCAATCTATTAACCACGACCTGTCGCACATAATCGATTACCTGTCAGTGTATAGTTTATCATTCTATCATTAGAATACTTATGTCAAAGTACCTATGAGTTGTCCTGTTATAACTGGTTAGGAACATCAACCTTCTATAGAATAAGGAATAATACTACGTATACAACGGCAACTCTCCGCTCTCCGCCAGCGTCTGCGCTAGGTTTACCTCACTCCCCCTCGAACACAGTTTAGACTTGAATCGTATAGTGTCAGACGTCACACACACAGATACGTGTGTACGATAATGTCAATGTATAGTGTCTGTGTAAAACTAGGTTGTTTTTAAGAAGTGTCCGGAGTGTACTTCTACTTTAAAGTTCATACATAGAGTGTTCAATATGCCATTTGGCCAATGCTACTGGGCATATACCTCCCCTTCCTCATTTTTTTTAATTTATTAATTTGGTCCGTTAGCTCTCAAAAAATAACGAGGGTCAAAAAGTAGCTAAACTTATCCTCAAGGCTGGCTAATGGTTATGTGGGACTTAAACATGCTTAGCGTGCGAGGTGTGGACCCCTTTGGGGATACAGACGTGATGTTCTGTTATGTCATATAATATTATGAAAATCATCTCCATAGCATTATCCCGTTTTTCACAGTGTCCGCTTACGTAACGTGATGATTTGACAGGTTCGGTTTTTTACAGAAGCGAATGCCTGTCTGACCTTCCAACCCGCGAAGGGAAAACCAGCTCAACACAGGTTAGGTCACATACCTCCGAAAATGAATTTCTATGTAATGTGGGTTTCCTCACGATGTTTTCAAATACAAATATACTTTATTGCACCAAAATAAAAAGAAATAATTACAAAAGACTC